>NW_006409053.1:111854-116728 GCF_000296735.1 Chrysochloris asiatica | reverse complement strand
AATGTTTTGTAGTCTGTGTATTCCCAGAATTAGTGTCCTCACATTTGTCCCTATTTTTTCATTGATGGCCTTCATAATTCTGGGATTCACATTTAGGTCTTTAATCCATGTTGAGTTGGGTTTTGTATAAGGTGTAAGGAACATTCTGGCTGTACTTCTCCTAAGACTGAATAGTTTCTTCTGGCAGTCCGTGTATTTTAAATATTATTATTCTACACTGTAACTAAAATGAATCCATTCTTCTAATGTGTTCCTGTTTATTGTCCAACTTTTATATGTATATGAAGATGTTGAAAATACCATAATGTCCTGGCTGCTACTTCCATGTGTACTGATTTTTGGATCCAAGCAAGAGGAAGTCTTTGTATTTTCAATAATTTCTCAATTTTTCATGATGTTATTTGTGACAAATACGTATTTTTATTTTCTTTACATTGAGATATTTTCCATATTGATGACTGTAGTCTTTGATCTTCAGCAGTAAGTATTTTAAGTCACGTTTGCTTCCAGCAAGCAAGGTTGTATCATTTCCATATAGCAGGGTATTAATGAGTATTCTTCCATTACTGATGACACAATCTTGTTCATATAATTCAGTTTCTCAGATTATCTGCTTAATATACAGTTTGAATAATTATGGTTTAATGATTCAATCCTATGGTGCACATTTCCATATTCCATTGGGTCACATCTCTTGAGAATGTACAAAATTATTAATTTCTTTTATTCATTGGCCAGGTACCTTTCTTTCAAGTTTCTTGTCGTAGATATATAATCATCTCTAGTATTTCATCAGTCTGTTGAAATATTTTTTTTTTCATTTTATCTGAAAATTAAATTAAATTTTTAATTTAATTATTTCAATTCCAGCAGCCTGGTTTTTGGCCAATGCCATAGAATAGATTGGACTTCTTTCTCAGTACTGTTGATTCTTGCTCATAAGCTACCTTTTTGGAACAGTGACTCTGTGTAAATTTTACATCTTTGTTTTACGTTTTCTGCGCCATTCAATAATTTCCTCATTGTTGCTGTTGTTCTGAGGTCTCATTGAATCTATATCGAATCATAGTGACCTTATATACAACAGAACAAAACATTCCCTGTTCCTGTTCCAACCTCACAATCTTTACTACAATGAAACCTAATGCTGCTGCCACTGTGCCAATCCATTTCATTCTTCCTCTATTTTGATGACCCTCCTCTTTACCAAGCATGATGTCCTTCTCCAGGGACTGGTCCCACATGATAATGTGTCCAAATTATGAAAGACCAAACCTGCCATCTGGCTTGTAAGGAGAATTTTGAATAAACTTGTTCCAGTACAGGTTTGTTTCTTTTTCTAGCAGCCCATAGTAAATTTAATATACCCCTCCAACACACAACACAAATGCATCAATTCTTCTATGGTCTTCCTTATTCATTGTCCAACTTTCTCCTTGAATATGCCGCTACTGAAAATACAATGGTTTGCATCAGGTCCACCTTAGTCCTCAAAATGACATCTTACCTCTTGGATATTTTAATGAGGTCTTGTGCAGTAGATTTGCCTAATGCAATACGTTATTCATTTTCTTGACTGCTGTTTCCACAAACATTGTTGTTGGATTCTAGCAAAATGAAGTCTTTGACAACTTCAATCATTTCTATATTTATCATGATTCTATTTATTGATCTAGTGGGTTTATTTACATTGAAGTGCAACTCATAACAAAGGCTTTGATTTTTGATGTTCATCAATAAATAATTCAAGTGCTCTTTGCTCTCAGCAAGCAAGGCTGTATCATCAGCATATCACAGATCACTAATTAGCATTTCTCCAGTCCTGATGCCACATTCTTTTTCACAAACTCCAGATTCTTGGTTTAATTGCTCAGCATACAGTTTAAATAAATATTTAAAGAATGTTGAAAGAATACAACCCTAGTGCACACCTCTCCTAATTTTAAGCCATTGCATGTCCCCCTGAGCACAATTAAATTGCCCATAGTTTTCAAGATCCACAAAATTAAAAGTGTTTGCATAGTTAATAAAGCTCACTAATGCCTAAAATGTTGATATATATGCATTCCATTTCACATTTGAACAACTTCCAATTTTCTTAGATTCATACTTTGTGCATTTCATGTTCTGATTATTAGTGTATGTTTACAGCTGTTTCTCCTCATTTAGAGTTGTGCCATTCAGCAGATAAAAGTCTTGAAAGCTTTTACATCAGCTTTACCCAGTTGCATTTTGAATGCCTTCCAATGTGACACATTCGTCTTCTGGCACTCTATCTAATAATATTCTGCACATCTTCCTCATGTTTCAAAATTCTGGTGCTATCAGACTCTGTTCACCTGCTATTCAAAAGAGGTTCAGTGAGTGAATATTCAGAATTAAACAGTCTTTCATTCTTCCTACTCTGTACTTATCTATAAATTCAGCTGAAACCTGTCTTTGGTTGATCTTTCTGGTGTTTTAAATACCAGTGGCATAATTTGCAAAATCACAGGAGCAATCAAGTCACCTGTGTATAACAAATTGATAGATGAGTGATGTATATCCCCCACAGAATCCTTCAATATTGCAAGTTAAGCCTTCAAGTTTTATTCATCTCTTTCATACTAAGGCTGCTGAGCATATTTTTCCCTTTTTGTTTTCTTACTCTAAGTCTCTGCACATTTCATTATAATACTTTTTTTTTCTGAAGTTTCCCTCTAAAATTTTCTTTTCACTTATCTTATATCCTCATCTTCCACTCACTTTTGCATCTCTGCACTGGAAAACAAATTTCAGACTCTCTTCTAACATTCATTTTGGTCTTTTCTTTCTGTCTTTCTTTTTAATGATCTTTTTCTTTATTCTTATATGAAGTTCTTGATAGTTTTCCACAGCTCTTCTACCTCTGGTCATTAGTATCCAATGTATCAAATCTATTTTTGACATGATATCTTAATTGACATGGGATATGTTCAAGGTTATATTTTGGCTCTAGTGGACTTGTTTTATTCAATTTTAGCCTGAAATTTCATATGAGCAATTGATGATTTGTTCCACAGTCTGTCCCTTGCATCAGTTGGCTGATGACATGGAGCTTTTAACCATCTCTTCTCTAGATGTTTCATTTATATTCCATCTGGTGAAGTTCATGTGTATTGTTGTTGTTGTTTTTAAGTTCCATAGAGTCATTTCTGACTCACATCAATGCTGTATAAGGTTTTGGAAAGAGGTGGGTGAGCTTGAACCACCGACCTTGTGGGTCAAAATGACCTTGTGTTCCTGTGCTTTATCTCACAGTACCATACAAGGATTCCAATCTAGTAATAGATATATTAATGTGGTTATTGTTATTAGGTGTGGTCAAGTTGAATGCAAATGGTGGTAATCCTATGCACAGCAGAATAAAAACCTGCCCAGTACTTTGCAATCCTCATATTTGTTGCTTCTGCTGAGCTCAATGTTATGAGTCGGAACCAACTCGATGATGGCACATAACAACAACAACAATATTAATATGCATGACTTTTAATCACAAATTAGCTCTCAAATTCAAACGACCATAAAACAGTTGCTATTTACTTGATGCTAACTCATGGCAATCCCTGGTGTGACAGAGTGAAGTTATGCTTCAAAGTGTTATCAATGGATGACATTTGGATTTATTTAGCTGATTTATCATCTCCATTCCTCTCTGCTAAAGTGTTCTGAATACACTTAAACCTCAAACATTTACCTTAAAACTTGTGCCATTTAGGCACTCCAACTTGCAGGTGGGTAATAGAAATACTCAAAACAATTATAGATAATGGAAAGCCCTCCTTCTTTTTGTTAGTGTAACTTTTGGAAGCATCATTGAATTTCTTTTTATTTTACACACCTCAAACTTAATCTTTCACATACCATGTTGATTCTATTATATAGTGTATATTCAGAGTTTGAGTATTTCTCAGTAAATCATATGCTACCACCCTGATTTAAGAACCTTAACACTGTCTTAATAATTACCACATCCACTTTTTTGTCTCTGCTTCTTCCTGTGCTCCACATGAAGCTAATTGTGAGTGTTTTTGTATATATCCAAAAATAATAGAGGGAATAGAAGCAAATATTGTTGAATGATGATGCACAAAGGGGACTGTAATCATTGCAACAAAATGAAATACAATATGATGAGTGTAAAACCCATGTTTTCCTATGTAAACTATCACTCAATTCACAATAAAAACTTCAAAAGGAACTAAATAAAAATATAGGAAAGAAAAAAAAAGACTACAATGGATGTCATAAAAGATGGTAAAACCTGCTCTCCAGTGTGGAGATGCTAAAATGAATGCAAGATATGAAGTAAAAGAGCTGAACAGAAAACCTGAAAGGGCCACTTTAGAAGGCAAAGTTAAATATTATAATGAAATGTGAATACGATCAGCATTTTTCAAGTTGAAAACAAAGAATAATAATTCAAGCCTTGAGTTGTGATATTGTAGGTTTTTATGAGCAACATGGAGTTCTGGTGTGACACTTTGGTTTAATACATTGGACTGTGAAGTTGGTTTGAAATATACGGTTGCAATATCCCTATGCAGAGTTGCTAGGGGTCTGAACCAAGTTGACGGCACTTGGCAGCAACAAATGAGCAAAACAATGAATGAAGCAGAAAAAATGAAAAGAAAATGGAAGAAATACATAGTCACTACACCAAAAAGAAAAAGTCGCTGTTCAACTATTTAAAGAAGTACCACATGATCAAAATGGCAGATAGGGTAGATGTGCAATGAGGAGCTCTGTCAATAACAACACAGAATACCAGGCCAAGAAGGCTTAGGGAATGGTGCTGGAACTCTGAAACACATATAAAGGAATATTTAGAGGATTGGAGGGCTTACAGCTGGGGG
>NW_006409053.1:107623-108733 GCF_000296735.1 Chrysochloris asiatica | reverse complement strand
TCGATGGCACCTGACAACAACAACAACATATGGTCCAAAACTGATGGCACTGAAAGAAAAAGGGCAATTTTCCCTGAAGGTACTTGAGAAAATTAAGGATCCAGGTTCTGAAGGAATACAAATTGAAATATTTTAAAAATGTGGTGATGCACCTATAGTACTCACTCATCTATTCTGAGAAAATTGGAAAGCAGTCTTGTGGTCAACTGACTGGAAGAGATTCACATTTGTGTGAAAATGACACCACAGAATGCAGAAATCATCAAACAGTATCATTAATATCACCTATAAATAAAATTTTGCTGAAGATAAGCCAAAGAGTTTGCAACACTACATCAAAAGGGAACTGCCAGATACACACATCTGAACATAAGATATCATGGATCTTGGTTGTATCGTTACTGACATCAAATGAATATTGGCTGAAAACACATAATGCCAGAAAGATGTTTACTTGTGTTTTATTGAATAATCAAAAGGTTTAACTGTGTGATAATGAATAGCGACAATGCTATCCCCTCTGTATACAGGGTAGGCAGGGTTAGGCAACTTATACATTGACCACCTAAAATGAGGAGGTATTAAAGTCTTGAAATGACTGGCTCACAAGGTTTCAAGAGGGAGTTTAGTTTAAGAGTGTGAGGGGAAGATAGAGTCACTACTGAATAATTTCTCTCTTGTCTAGATGGGTGTGGTAAAAAGAGATGGGGATAAGAGACTTATGATTCAATAGTGAGTAATTGTTATCATGACTGATTGTGACCATCACAATTGTAAAGGTAGAATTTTTCTAACAAAATTGGGGGAGTACTTAGTCTTACAGTCCAGAAACAGGGGACACTAGGACCATCAAGGGAGAAGAGAACAAGCAGAATGCAGAACCTTATCCAGGGAAGCAGTGACACCAGAGATGGAGGCAGAGATGGGGACATGGCGAGAGGAAGCAGCTGAGGACTCTAGATTCATGGAAGGAAAGGGACTCAGAGCTGGTGGCTAGAAGGCAGACTTGCAGAATGCGCCTTTGGAGGTTTAAATTATTACATATGCCAGGAAAGAAAGAAAGAAAGAGAGAGAGAGAGAGAGAGAGAGAGAGAGAGAGAGAGAGAGAGA
>NW_006409053.1:104102-107446 GCF_000296735.1 Chrysochloris asiatica | reverse complement strand
AGAGAGAGAGAGAGAGAAAGCTCCATATCATCAGCCAAAACAAGGAAAGGGACAAACTTTGGAACAAACCAGCAATCAACTGCTCATATGCAAATTCAGGCTGAAACTGAAGAAAATGAAAGCAAGTCCATGTGAAACAAAATATGACCTTTAATATATCCCACCTGAATTTGTTGTTGTTGTTGTTAAGTGCTGTCGAGTCGGTTCCGACCCATAGCGACACCTGAATTTAGAGATCATCTATAGAATAGATTTAATGCATTAGACTTTGGACAGGAGGATTGCTTGCAGAATGGAGAACATCCAAGTACTTAGTTGTAGTGGATCTGGATTTACTGACATGGGGAGCTACAGCTGAGGCTTATGGTGGCATGGCATATCCTGTGGGCACTTATCAGCAGCACTAAAAGTTCAATGTTTGAACATTGGCAGGATCGAGAGAGCCCTCCCTGTTAGCACAGCTGAAGAGAAACTGCCCTTATTGGAGCAACTGTATCCCAAGCATTTCTGAACCTGCATTGCAACTGGCTACCTTTCCAAATAAACTCCGTAGTAGTGAGCAAGGTGTCTGAGTTCTATGTGACCAATGTAATGAATTATCAAACCTAGATGAAGAACAGAGGACTGTGGGAAGAGTGCTTGGTGCACATAATATATTTTTACCACTTTTCAGAATAGTGGCCTCACACTGTGTTTGTCATAATTGACTAATCCAGCAGAACCTAATGTTCTCTATTCCATTTTATGAGCTATTTTGCAAAGTCATCATCATTCTTTAATACGATGTACTACTCCATTTTGTGTTAGTACCATAGCTTATTGATTGAGGGCACTAAGATTGTTAATCTTTTTGCTATTGTGAATGATGTTATGTTGAAAATGGTTATCCATATATATACATTCTTTTTATGACTCTTATTTTTCATTGAATGTAGACTCTGGATTCAGGACTAAAAGTATTTTATTTCTTTTCCAACCTATGCATTTATTATCTTTTTTTAAAAGTTTTTATTGTGAATTGAGTGATATTTTACATGAGATAACAGTTTCGCACTCATCCTATCATATTTTGTTTCATTATAGTAGTTACAATCCCCTCCAGGCATCACCATTCAACAGTATTTGCTTCAATTCCCTATGGGTTTTTTTTGTTGTTGTTATTTTGATGTACACAAAAAACACTCAGGAATATATAATCAGTTAAATAACTAAAGGGCACATTCTGCAAGCCTGACTCCTGGACATCAGCACGCAGCCTTTATCTTTCCATGACCCTAAAGTTTTCAGCTGCTCTATCTCTTCATGTCCTCATCTCTGCTTCCATCTCTGGTGTCACTGTTTCTTTGGATAGGGTCTCACATTCCACTTATGCTTTTCTCCATTAATGGTCCTAGGGTCCTCTGTTCCTGGAATGTAAGGTTAATTACTGTCCCCTTTATGTTACAAAACTTCTACCTTTACAGTTGTGACAATCACAATTTATCATGATAAAAATTACTTTCTATTTAATCATAAGCATCTTATACCCATCTCCTTCCACCAGACCAGTCTAGACAAGATGAAAAGTATTCAGTGGGGATTCTACCTTCCCCCGCACACTGTGAAACTAAACTCTCGCTTGAAGACTTTTAAGCCAGCAATTTCATGCCTTTATTGAATCTCTATTTTGGGTAGCAAATGTCTACGTTGCCCATCCCTATCAACCCTGTATACAGAGCATATAGGTTTGACCCTTGATGTGAAAACTCCTTCCCTGTCAGTTGGTATTTTGAGTTACTACATCCATAAATATCAGTCAAGTTCATCAAATTGTAACAAATACACTTAATTCTTTTATCAAATGTCTTTATCCTCTTCTATTTGAATTCTGATCATCAAAATATCAAAAATATATCAAATGGTACTATCTGCAGGTTTGAGTGTTCTTGTGCATCTCCCCTCACTGCATATCAGCTGGACACTTCACTCTTGGGTCTAGCCCTTTGTAGCTTGGTCATTGTCCATGGGCTCAGGACTCCCCAGGTCTCACCACACTTCAAACCAATCAACACTTTCTCTCTCTCATCTCTAGGTTGGCAGAAGTCTATGGAAAGTCGTCGAACTCAGTCCATATCTTCATTGCTGTCTTTCCCACACGTTTACTCACCAGTAGACCAATGCAATCGCCAGCAAGTTTAAATATTTACTTGTGTGTTCCCTTTGAGTTTCAGTCTTGGAGAGGAGGTTGTCCTGAATGGACTCGATTGCTTGCCTTGATGGCTCCCTGGTGAACCACTTGCTTGATCTTGTAGTAGCCAATAAGACTGCCATTTTTTTGTTTTGATTTTTCCTGTTGGTATTACTTTCAAGAAGTAACTTCCATTCCTCTAGCCACGCAAGTCTGGTCTGCATGTCTTTTTAAAAGGGGAATGTTCCACCTCAGAAGGTTCTGGATGGGGCTCAGGATTCCACCTAAAGTCCTACACACTACAAAGGCTCCACAAGAACACTATTTCATTGGGCAAGTTGTAGAACTCTTTTTAGGTATTTCAATCAGTTACAGGGTGAAGATGGGCTTACAGTAAAGTTTTCTGTAATCATGCTTCCTGATATTCTTTTCTATCCCACTCAAGTGTCTCTTTCACAAATAGTAGGCAAGGGAAATCAATATTCATAAGACAGTCAAGAATGTTTTCACGGGCTAAATGGGACAGAGGTAAACAGTGCTACATGCTCAATCTTGGAACAACAGGGCTCTATGATACAGGGATTGAGGCATAGTCTGAAGGGTAAGAGAGGAAATAATGTTAAGATGCTTAAGTGTTCCCCAATCCACCTTGTTCTTCCATCCCATTGCCCCTTCTTGTGTACTGCCTTTCCCAACATTTGAACTGTGATGTGTTTGTCCCCTAACCTGTGCTCTACCATCCCTTTTCTCCCACCCCTGGTAACCAACAAACATATTTTTCTGTTTTCATTTTTGTATGGGTATCTTTTCTTAAGCTTTTACAATAACTATCTTATGCAATATTTGTCCTTTTGTGATGGACTAATTCCACTCAGCATAATGTCCTCAAGATTCATCCATGTTATGCAGTAGTTTGCAGCTTCCTTGTTATTCTTCAAAGTAGCATAATATTCCATTTTGTGTATGTACTAATGTTTGTTTATCTATTCTTCCGTTGATGGTCACTTAGGCTGCCTCCATCTTTCTGCTATTGTGAATGCTGTTGTTGTTGTTATTAGATGCCATCAAGTTGATGCCGACTCATAGTGACCCTGAACAAAACACTGCCCGGTCCTTTGCCAACCTCACAATTGTTGCCACACTTGAGCCCACTGATGCTGCCACTTTGACAATCCAT
>NW_006409053.1:102165-103655 GCF_000296735.1 Chrysochloris asiatica | reverse complement strand
CTGATATCTCTGCTCTTCAACAAATTAGAAATTTCTTGTGCAGCAGATTTGCCTAATGCAATATGTCATTTGATTTCTTGACTGCTGCTTCCATGAGTGTTGATGGTTGATCCAAGAAAAATGAAGTCTTTGAAAATTTCCATCTTTTGTCAATTGGTAAGAATGTTGTTTATTGTAATAGTGTACCAAAGTTTGTTTATCCATTCTTATATTGATGGGCACTTAGATTGTCACCATCTTATTGCTACTGTGAATAGTGCTGCTATGAACATTGTTGTGCATATATCTACTCAGGTTATTATGGCTCATATTTCTTGTGGATATATACCAAATAGAGGAAATGCTGGATCTTAAAGTATTTCTGTTTTCCACTTTCAGAGGAAGCACCATACCGTTTTTTCACAATGGTTGAGCCAATTTACATCCCTACCAGCAATGTAGGAGCATCCCAATCTCTTCACAACCTTGCCAGCATTTATTGTTCTCTGCTTTCTTGAATTTCAATGTTTTTGCTGTTTAGAGATGGGATCTCATTGTTGTTTTGATTTGCATCTCTCTAAGGACTAATGATCATGAATATGTTTGTTGGCAGACCAAATGTCTTCCTTGGTGAAATGTCTGTTCATGTCCTACCACATTTTAAAA
This sequence comes from Chrysochloris asiatica, assembly GCF_000296735.1. NCBI lineage: Eukaryota > Metazoa > Chordata > Mammalia > Afrosoricida > Chrysochloridae > Chrysochloris > Chrysochloris asiatica. The sequence continues at coordinate 103,010 of NW_006409053.1, read as the reverse complement.
TTTGGTTACTTGTCTGTATCTTATAGGAATCAATCCCTTGTCTGATATGTCATTGCAAAAGTTTTTTCCCGTTATTTGGGCTCCATTTTCATACTTTTGGTGATATCTTTTGATGCACATATACTTCTAATTTTTAGTATGTCCTAATCATCTACTTTGTCTTCTTTTCTTTGTGTAATTCTTGCAATGTTTGGTAGTCTATATGTGCCCGGTTTTAGATTTCTTAAATTTGTTCATAATTTTTTCATTGATGACCTTTATAATTATGGGATTCACATTTAAGTCTTTAATGCATGTTGAGTTGAGTTGGCTCTTGTATATGGTGTGAGATAAAGGTCTTGTTTCAAACTTTTGCATATTGATTTCCAGCACTGCCAACACCATCTGTTGAAGAAACTATCTACTCCCCATGCAATGTACTTTGGATCTTTGTTAAAGATCAGTTGTCTGTATGTAGATGGGTTAATTTCTGGGTTCTCAAATCTGTTCCATTTATCTATGCATCTTTCATTGTACAGTGCCAGGCTGTTTCAGCGAATGTAGCCATTTAGTAAATTTTGAAATAAGGGAGCGAAATGCCTCCAACTTTGTCCTTCTTCTTAAGCAGTGCTCTGCTTACCTGAGGATTCTTTCCTTTCCATATAAAGTTTGTAATAGTTTTTTCATCTCTTTAAAGAATGTCGGAATCCGGATTGGGTTTACAATGTATTCATAGATTGCTTTGGGTAGTATTGACACTTTCACAATGTAAAGAGTTCCTATCAAGAAACATAGCATATTGTCCATTTCTGTAAGTCTCTTTTGTTTTCTTGTAATAGTATTTTGTAGTTTTCTTTGCATAGGTC
>NW_006409053.1:99590-101315 GCF_000296735.1 Chrysochloris asiatica | reverse complement strand
TTAAATACCATTTGTGTATCAATCAATATGGTCATGTGGTTCTTTTCCTTTTTAAAAATTATATTGTGGATTACACTGATTGTTTTTCTAATGTTGAACCATCCTTGCATCCCTGATATGAATCACAGTTGGTCATGATATATTATTTTTTTGATGTGCTGGTGGATTCCCTCAATGTTTAGTAAAACTCACCACTGTAGCCCTCTGGACCTGGCCGCTTTTTGTTTGGGTGTTCTTTAATGACCTGGTCACTTTCTTCTTTTGTTATTGGTCTGTTCAGGTTGTCTACTTCACTTTGTGTAAGTTTAGGTAGGTCATGTTTTTCTAAAATGTATCCATCTCCTCTAGATTTTCAAATTTGTTGGACTACTACCCTTCATAGTATTCTATTATTGTCCTTTTGTTTCTATTGGTTCTGTTGTGACATTAGCCATGGAGTTTCTTTACTTTTCTTTTTTATTTAAAATTTTTTTTATTGTGAATTATGTGATAGTTTACATGGGAGAACATTAGCTTTACATTCATCCTATTGTATATTGTTTCATTGCCATGGTTACAAGCCCTCCATGCATCATCAACCAACTAAAGGGCAGACCCTGCAAGCCTTTCCCCAGTCATCAGCACACAGCCCCTCTCCCTTTCTGGGTCTAGAGTCCCCAGCCACTCCATCTCTCCACGTCATCGTCTCTGCCTGTGTCTCTGGTATCACTGCTTCTCTAGGTAGGGTCCTGCTCTCCGCTTTTCTCCCTTGGTGGTCCCATGGACCTCTGCTCCTAGAATGCAAAGTCAATCACTCCCCTCCTTTTGCTACAAAATGTCTACCTTTACATTTCCAACCCTCACACTCAGTCCTGATAACAATTATTCAATATTGCATCACAAGAGACCTATCCACATCTCCATTTAATCATCCTCGCCCAGACAGATTGGATACTACTTAGTGGAGGTTCTACCTTCCTCCACACCCTATGGATGTAGGCTCTCTCTTGAAAGCTTGTAAGCCAATCATTTCTTGCCTTTGGAGCCCCCTGACCCTATTTTGGGTAGCCAATGTCCAAGTTGTGCATCCCTGTCTACTCTGTGTATGGAGGGGGTGGAATGATCCTCACTGTAAGATTTGTTCCCTCTTTCAGCTACTGCATCCATAGATGTAGGTCAAGTTCATCAAGTTGTTATCAGATTGCTCTTTTTTTTAGCTCTTCTTTCTTCTTCTAGTTGAGCTCTGATCATCCAGTCATTGAAGCCATGTCAAGTGCATATTATCTGCAAGTGTGGTTGTTCTTATGCATATGCCCTCCCTTCTTATCAGCTGGACAATTCACTCTTCACTCTAGTCCTCTGTGGCTATGTCACTCACTCTGGGCCCAAGAGTCCCCAGGACTTGCAGTACTGCTTGCCAACCAGGTCTCCACCAGGTTCACAGGAGTCTATTGAACGTTGTAGGGCTTAGCTCTCAGCTTCATTGCTATTTTTCCCTCACTTCCCCTTATCAATAATGAACACGGTCACCAATCAGAGCGTGTATTCCCATTGAGCCTTAGTCTTGGAAGGGTGTTTGCCATGAGGGGACGCGACCACTTGACTTCATGTCTCCTGGGTGAGCCACTTGCTTGTTCTTGTAGTAATCAGTTGGACTGTCTATATTGTTTTCTATGTTTCCTGTTGGTCTTTCTTTCAAGTATTTTCTGTTCTTCTAGCCACTCCAGGCTTGTCTGCTTGTCTGTT
>NW_006409053.1:75699-94200 GCF_000296735.1 Chrysochloris asiatica | reverse complement strand
CAGTGATACCAACTTGCTTGCTGGAAGCAAGCAGGATTTAAATATATATTAATGAAGATCAAAGACTAGTCTTCACTAAGGAATGTATATCAATGTAAAGAAAACAAAAATACTTTATTTATCATAAATAACATCATGATACATTGGGGAAATATTGAAAATTCAAAGACTTCATTTTGTCTGGGTACACAATCATTGCACATGGAAGTAGCAACCAAGAAATTATGGTATTTTCAAAATTTTCATATTAACGTGAAAGGTGGACAATGGATAGGGAAGACTTAGAAGAATGGATTCATTTTAGTTATGGTGTAGGATAATAATATTTAAAATATCACCAACTGCCAGAACAAACAATTCTGTCTTGGCTTGTTGAAGGACCACAGAAATGTAGGATTTTTCACTAATTTTGCACATTGATAACAATGATAGATCACCATATGCAGGTTGTTAACAAGATGATTTTTATAACATTTCTGGTGCATAGTGTTGCAAACTGAAAGTCCTTATATCACACGTGTGAAATGACTAAATTTATTTCAAAGATTTTATTGATTAAGGAATTAAGAAATATTATAGTGGTATGTGAAAACAAAATATAAGAGATTATAGAATGTTCATTTATGTATATTGTCCATGGAAACACACATAGATGTTAGTACAGAGTAGCATGAACAAAATTTTAGAATCATTGGGAAATTATATTTCCTTTATTATTTTTCAATGTTCTCTGTTTTCATCAATGTTAGCATATAGTATTTTTTGGCTTTATTATATTGCAATGTTTATTTCAGTATAAGTTCAAAAGTGTGAAAGACTGAAATTTTCACATTATTATCATAGCATTTTTAGCTTTGGTGCATGCTTTAATTAATTTTCCCAAAAATGATTTGTAAAACAACAGTGAAAATTCTTCATCACAAAGCACATTGTGCACTGAAAATATTGTAGCACAATCCACTGACTGGGAGTCTATTCTTATTCATAGCAACCACATCAGACAGAGTTGAATTTCCCTAGAGGGTTTCCAAGGTTGTGAATCTCTAAGTGAGCAGACTACCAAATATTTCTCCCTCAGAGTGGCTGGGGAGTTTGCAGTTGAGTGTTCTACATACTGCACCAACAGGCTTTCTTATATCATTTACTAGTACTGCATTAAAATATTTTGTATTTTATCTTTTCATATTTAAACTTTACTATAATTTTAGGGACCAAGAATGAATATGTATTGTTCTCAGTTAAGAAAATTGAGGCTTAAATTGAATTTCTAGGGTCAAGTAGTTCAAAGGATAGCTGGCCTAGAATATAAAACCTGATTGTCTAATTATAAAACAAGGACCACTATGTAATATGTCTTCTCTTTATAATAGAGTGACTAGTGGAAACTTTTCTAATTGTGCCAAAATGTAACTACTATCCAGAACAGAAACAGAAATTAATTAAAAGATTAAATTGTTTTAAGAGAGAAAGAGCAAAGATGTATGTGAGAAAGAAACAATGAGATTAAATATTTAACATCACTGTCATCTTAAGTGTCCCGTGTTCCCTCTCTTCAGCACAACTCGAATGAGAGCATTTTTCACTTCTTTGTTCCTAAGACTATAAATGAGTGGATTCAGCATGGGGATCACAATAGTATAAAAGACAGAGGCCACTTGGTCTTTCCCCAAGGTGTAGGAACTACGTGGCTTTAAATAAGTAAAAATCATGGAAGCATAGAAGATGGTGACTCCCAGGAGGTGGGCGGCACAGGTAGAGAAGGCTTTTTGCTTTCCTGATGTGGAACTGATTTTCAGAATAGCAGAGAGAATAGACACATAGGAAACAGAGACTATTATGAGAGATGCCACTAAAGTGGAGCCAGCAAGAATGAATATAATGATCTCAACATTATGTGTGTCAGTGCATGAGAGGGCTAATATTGGGGATGTGTCACAGAAAAAGTGGTGGATTACATTTGAATTACAGAAATGCAAGGTGTTCATGCCAAGTACAGTGATAATGGAGGCTATAAAGCCAAATATGTAGGATGCAGTGATGAGGGAACAGCAGACTTTAGTGGATAAAATAACTGCATATTGTAGTGGGTTGCAGATAGCTACATAGCGATCATAAGCCATCGAAGAGAGAATAAAACATTCCGTGACAGCCAAAAAGATAAAAAAGTACATTTGGCTGAAACAGCCCCCATATGAAATATGTTTGTTTGCAGTCAGCAAGTTCTCTAAAGCTTTAGGGGTAATGACTGTTGAGTAACTGAGATCAAGAAATGACAGGTGGGTGAGGAAAAAATACATGGGGGTGTGCAGCTGGAGATCCAGGCGAATGATCAGTATCATCCCTGCATTTCCCAGCACAGTAATCAGGTATATCAGGAGAAAGAGATTAAAGAGGACCAGCTGGATCTCTTCAGAGTCTGTCAATCCCACGAGGATGAAGTCAGACACGTTTGTTTTGTCTCTTCTATTCATAGTGTGCCACTTCTGTAAACTGTAGGAGATTGAAGATTTCATTTAGCACTACTCATTGCTTATTGCTATATATGAATCACCTGACATTTGAAATACATAGTTTCCTCTTTCCAGAAATTGATACTTAAGGTCAGTTTACAAAGTATGACTGAACAAAATCTAAATGTTTTTGTTATTTGTATCTATGGTTATAAGATGACAATGGATAATATACAACAAAATTAACATATATTGTTAAATTAGAATTGAAATACCAATAGTCTCAGTTCTTCCCTTTGTTAAGATCTTTAATCCCCATGAAATATCATACCGTTAGTATGATTGTTATCTACACTTGTACATAAGAAAATTGGCAGGAATTTTAAGAATCTCATCATAGTTACAGCTTGTAAATATTAGCTCAGTTTCTCTATCATGTTAGGCTTAATACAAAAAGCATGCTCATAATACTATATTTTTAATTCTCATTTATTTAATTGTAGTAAGAAAGGACATAATGTAGGTTGTTGGTTTTTTTTTAACATTTTTTAAAAATGGAATGAAGGTTACAGAGAAGACCATTCATTTTACATTCAACAAAGTTTCTTTGTTTCGTCTCAATAACTGCTATTTCCTCCATGCAACTGCAGTTAGCCCACTTCCTCCCTGTATTTCCATGTCCATTCCACTCACCTTCCTATCCCTTCCTATCTTTTTCATAAGTAAATGTTTCACCTATATAGTGTTGCATCTATATACTGCTTGGATGAAAATTGAACCACAAGAGAGGGAAGGAAGAGTAACACACTGTCTAGAGGCTGTTATTGTTGTTAAGTGCAGTCAAGTAAGTTCCAACTCATAGTGACCCTGTATCGGGTTTCCAAGAAGTGCCTGGTGAGTTTGAGGTGCCAACCTTGCTGTTCAAACCAACCTTGCAGTCCAGAACATTTATCCTCAGTCCCATACTAATATTTCTGGATGTTGTTGTTGTTGTGTGCCATCGAGTCGGTACTGACTCAAAGGGACCTTATGGACAACAGAACAAAACACTGCCCCATCCTGAGCCAACCTCACTACTGTTGCCACTCATGAGTCTATCGATGCTGCCACTTGGCCAATCCATCTCGTTGGGGGTCTTCCTCTTTTTCTCTGACTCTCCACCTTAGCAAACATGATAACCTTCTCCAAAGACTGGTCCCTCTTGACAATATGTCCAAAGTATGAGAGACAACGTTTGGCCATCTTAGCTGCACTTCTTCTAAAATGGATCTGTTGGCATTTTTGGCAGACCATGGCACTTTTAAGCTACATGTTAACTTGTGTGATGGGTAAGGCAGTATACACAAAATGATTGATTGGTGAAATAATGATGAAGAGAGATGAAGATACAATGAGGTATGCAAAAGCTAAAAGGGATAGAGGTAAATAATGATGTTTATATAGTGTTGGAGCAACAGTGTTCTGCAGATAGCTACATTGAGAAAAATATCAGTTGAACAGGGTGTGGCAGGAAGAATGTAAGTATACCCACAAATATATGAGTTTGAAAGACGATATGTGTACATGGGTATTCATCTTTTCTGCAAACACACTTATGAATATGATAGAACATACAGCAGACACTGATGAAAACATCTTTGATACTATCAAACACCCTAAGGAATTAAGTTTCTGGGTCTGAGGGCTTAAGACCATCATCTCAGGGTACACTATCATTGATTGGCATAACATTGTCCACAAAGATAGTGTTTTATATCCTTCTTGGTTACTAGTGTCTGGGATCATAAAACCTCATGAATATCCATCTAAAACGCACCTATTGGCCTTTCTCCATGTGTGGAAAATAGAAGATTGATGAAAATATAAGGTACTTGGAATCAATTTGTCCATTGGACTAATGAATCATGTGAACATCACCCTACAACTCTCAAACCAGAAAAACTAAACAGTGTTCGGCTATCACGACCAACTGCCCTAAAAGGACAGCATTAGACTGCCCTGGATAGAGTTGTTAAAAACGTACAGTAAAACTCAAAAATTTAAACGAACATAAGCCTTAGTAGTCAGAAATAGATTGGTGAAATCTGCAACTATGATTTTCCACAACCCTTTCAGTGTGAAAAAGAACTGAGCATCCAACTGTCAGCTAAGCAGTACTTAGGTATAGAAGAGGGACAGCAATACTAAAAACCCATCTTTCAATTTCAAGGGGGCAACCTTTACCTTAGGACAATGTTGAAAAGTGATAGGAGGCTGAGTGGAATGGAAATAGGAAGCACAGGGAAGAAGTGATCTAATTGTTGAAGTATAAAGGGGATTGCAGTCATTGATATGAAACAAAGTGTAAGATTTGTTGGCTATAGAACAGATGATCTTGTTTGCAGCCTCTCAGTGAATGCACATTAAAACTTACAAAACTTTTAGAAGTAGAGGGTGTTATGAAGGATAGGCAAGTATCAAAAAAAATCCTGTAATGAGAGCATATACTCTGCACAGTATTTTTATGCAATAACAAATCAGTACCATGTAATCCACATTTAGCATGCAACTATTCCATAGATTTTTATAAATCTCTTTGGTAATTTTTAACAACTCACATGTTCCAGAAGTCATTTATATAAAAAAGTGGAACCAGAATAAAGTCTAAAGATTTTAAAGTAAGGTCAACTTGAACCACAAGATTGACAGTTTAAACCCACCAGTTACTATTCTGAAACTCTATGCAGGGTCTCTATGAGTCAGAACTGACTGGAGAGGCACTTAATAGCACCAACAACTAGAGCTCTCCAAGAAGGAAAGCTTCAACTCTCTACGACTTTCCACTTCTGCTTTGTATTAAAGAGAGGAAAGGGATAAATGGAAAGAAAAGCCCAACATCTGAATACATTCCTGAGTACTTGGAGTTTTCTTTTCTTTAAGGGTTCTTTCAAAGGTTACCTCAGGCATTATCCAAATTAAAATTGTACCTTCCTAAACTATTAACTCAAAAAACATTGGTTTCTAAATCATGAAAATATAATCTTTAAGCCTATAAACTGGTATCAGAAGATGACTATAAAATAAAATACAGTAACAAGCTATGCTGGTATATTTACATATTAAGAACTTCGAGATAGACTGATCACTGAAACCACATAGTCCTTGTGTTAGTTTTCAGTCCACTGTGAACAATAGTTATAGATCACAGAACATTTATTTGAATAAGGCATTTTGTTTTCTTAACTTCACAATTAAAAATCAAATTACTGCTGAATGGTACATTTCCAAAGTATGAATATTGCTTGTATATTACTGAATCCATAAGTTATTTTTATACATATATTTTCATAAATACAGGCTTATCTATGGAGAGAAAGATAGAAATATGGCTATATATCTTTAGATATGGAGTCCTGGTGTGGCGATGTAGGTTAATGCTCCAGACTGTAAAGTCATTTGAACTGCAAACTCGGAGGTTCAAGCTCAACAACTGCTCCATGGAAACCCTATACAGGGTAGCTATGGGTTGGAACTGACTCAATGGCACTTAACAACAACAATAATCTTTAGATATCTACATCTTTATTTATCTGTTGTGTATATGGTTACTATAAGTTGAAACTGACTCACTGGCCCATAAAAACAACAACATATCTATCTTTATGTAGTATATTTGTACATGCATATACAGTCCTGATGTGGTGAGGTATTATAAGCACTGGACTCCTAAACAGAAGATTGTAAGCCAAATCCACCAGTAGCTCTTTGGAAATGCTATTCAAAGTTACTAGGATTCTGAACCAGCTCTCTCGCACTTAACAACAGAATTGTGTGTGTGTGTATTTATTTGTTGTTAAGTGTCAGAGTTAGTGCAGAATCCTAGTAACTCTGAATAGCGTTTCCAAAGAGCTACTGGTGGGTTTGACTTTCAACCTTGTGTTTAGGAGTATCCTTCCGCACCACACCCGGACACCATCTCTTTCTCTCTCATTTATAAATGTCCTGGTGTGGCCCTGTAGGAGAAACACTGATGTACTAATCAAACGGTTTGGCATTTCAAACACACCTGTCTCTCACAGAAGCACTACACAAGGTCTCTATGGCTTGGTACTGATTACATATGTTACTATGTGCTATGTAATCCATTCCAATTCATATATATATACATACATAAACTTCCCACATTTTATCTGATATGGTTCACACCAAATGAAACACGCTGCCATAGGATGACTGTGTCTCATACAGACCCTTTAGGACAGAGTAGAAGTGCTTCATAGGGTTTCTAAGGCTGTATCTTCTCCAAGGGTGCAGCTGGTGAGTTCAAACTGCTAACCATTTGGAAATTAGTTGGACGCTTACCCACTGAGCCAACGTGATCCCTTGATGCAACCTAAAATTCTCTAATTTGCATAACAATACTTACCAATAGCCAACGATTGTGAAATATTTTTCTTATTATTTTATTTGTCTAGAATTTTGTCCAGGTCAAATATTTTCTTCTAAATAAAATAAAGGAAACATTTAAGGGATGAAAATTTCTGTGACACAGTAGTGTTTCCTTTTCAGCTTCTTTAATATTACATTTTCTTGCATACATTTTTTCCTAAAAAAAATAAATCAATCTCCAAATTATATTTGGTCCTTAGTCAGATGCTAAGATTTTTGTAGAAATTATATTTCTAATTGACACTCAAGAGTTATGAATATGAGCAAAGCAGAGCATTCATGATCTCTTCAACGAATCCCAGGGTATCTCATATACTGGGGATTGAGATGATGTAACATTTGGTCATCCTGGAGGACCTATTTCCAAGGGAGATTGCTTGGCACACGTCCAAAGATAAACGTTAAAGTCTTAATAGTTCCATGTTAGGCATGTAACAGACATTTTTCTGCTCCCTTAAAGGTGACATCATTAGGGGTATGATGGCACAGAACTGGACAGTCTTGTTTTGTTGTGTATAAGTCAGAACTGATTCAACTACACCTAATGACAATAACATCTTGTAAAATCATGTTTTTGTGTTGATATGACTGAAAGCTTAAAAAGCAAATTGGTATTTTTTCCACCAATTCATATGTATTTTCTATTGTGGCATTGACTGCAAATCCCAGAAAGCAATAGCCCTCTTTGCACTTCTTCCCTGTGCTTCCCTTTTCCATACTTAGATTTCCTATCCCTTAGTGCATTCTGGATTACCCCTGAGCTGTCCTATGGATGTTATATGGGTGGTTTCTCTATGGAGACTATACCTCCCTGGTGTTGTTCACATTACTGATCTTTCTATTTTTCATTGAAAGCTGATCCCCATGAATTAAGTTAGTTCTGTGACTGAAAGATGTCCAAGAACAACCATCTTAGGGGTTCTAAAAGTTTAGTTTATTCTTTTACCTGTTCATGTTATATACAATTCTCTCTACCAATATTACTTTTCTATTCATCATTATTCATTATCTAGTGTTCACATGCTTAGGAGTTTATTGAAAATACCATTACTTCTAAAAGCTGCATCAAAATCCTCTATGTGACCTTTTCCCCTTTTAACACTTTATAGACCTATAGCGACCTTGTATAGGGTTTCCAAGGAGCTTGAACTGCTGACCTTGTGGTTCAAACTGACATCCATCCATTACAATCTGTCGCATTAACCAACAGTGCTACACCAGGACTCCATTTTACTTATAGAAACCTTTAATATTGCAACTCGAGGCTTGAATTTTTATTCTTTTCATTCAACTTGAAAAATGCTAATGGGCTTCCCTTTTGGTTTTCTAACTCCAGGTCTTTGCATATTTCATTGTAACACTTGACTTTGTCTTCTCAAGCTGCACTTTCAGATTTTCTGCTCAGCTCTTTTATTTAATGTTTCACCTTTGCTTTAGCTTCTCCACACTGGAGAGCAAGTTTCAGCATCTTTTCTGACATCCATTGTAGTATTTTCTTTCTTTCCTGCCTTTTTTATGACCTTTTACTTGCTTCTTGTATGATATCTATGATGTCTTCCAAAAATTCCTCTAATATTTAATCAATGGTGTCTAATGCATCTAGTATGGTCTTGAGATGGTGTCTAAATTCAGATGCAATATTGTGCATTCACTGTCATATTTTGGCTCTCATGGATTTCCTTCAATGTACTCAGCTTCAGCCTCAACTTTCATATGAGAAATTAATTGCTGATCTGTTTCACAGTCAGCCTGTGGCCTTATTTTAGCTGATGCTATTGTGCTTTTCTACCCTTTCTTCTCATAGATGTGGTCAATGTGATTCCTGTGTAGTCCATCTCATGATGTCCATATGCACGCTTGTCATTTATGTTATTTTAAAGTATATTTGTAATGAATGTGTCATTGTTCTTGCAAACTTCTGTAATGCAATTTCCAGCATTGTTCTGTCACCAATACCTGATTTCCTCTTTCCAACTGTAAGGTTCCATTCATTATCCAGTAAAGATCAATACTTCTTGATTACAACTTTGATTAACTTAAGACTAAAGAGAGCTGTTGTTGTTGTTAAGTGCCGTTGAGTCGACTCTGACCCATAGCCACCCCGTATAGGGTTTCAGAGGGGCAGCTGGTGAACTTGAACCACCAACTTTGTAGTTCAAACAGCTTTGCAGCCTGGTGCATTAACCCACAATACCACACCAGGCCTCCAATTTAAGACTAAAGAGGGTAGAATTCTTCAATTTCATCATCACTGACTTTAGTGATTGGTACATAAATTTGAATGAAAATGATATTAATTGCACTTCCTTGTAAGTGTATACACAGACAACATTACACTTCAACATACGTCTTGAAATATTCACTTGACAATGAATGTGACATCATGATCATTGAATTTGTTGTTCTCAGCTTACATAACTATAGAACTGTGAGATGTAAAATGGTTAGTACCAATTCCTTTTAGTTCAATAATGCCTAGGATTTCAATCTTTATGCATTTCCATTGTACTTTTGACAACTCCCAATTTTCCTAGATCCATACTTCATACATTCCATTTATCAATTATTAGTGGATGTTACCAGCTCTTTAGCCTCATTTTGGGTTACACTAAGCAAATTAAGGTCATGAAGATCATGAAAACTTTACTCCATAAGCTTCATCATAGTCAACTCTTATTTGAGGAAGTAGCTCTCTTCCCCAGTCCTCATTTGATTGCCTTCCAATTTGAGTTGTTAAACTTCTGGCTTTGTATCTAATAGTGTTCCACTGCTATTCATAAGGTTTTCAATGTCTCACCAGGCAGAAATGATCAACCAGTATTTCTTCCTTGTCTGTTTTTATCTGGAAGCTCTGTTGAGCTTGTTCTACATGGGTGACCCTGCTGACATTTTAAGTACTGGTGCCATAAAATTTCAGCATCACAGAGACATGCAAGCTACCACAGTATTACAAACACACAGACATGTGATAGACATGTATCAGAGTGACCCATAAACATGAGTCAACTAAACTCTAAATAGTTCTATGAAAGGTTTATACTTTTCTATTCACTGAGAAACTCCAGGTTTGCATCCTTTCCTACACCAGATAACTTGCACTTTCACTAACGTAGGTTCTTGCCCCAGGACAATCACATTATCTAATAAATAACATTTTCCTGTACAGAATCCTTTATTTCTGGAAAAAGAGAGAAAATGTTTGTATTTATATATTTAAAGAGACTTATCAGGTCTTGGCTAAATCACACTACCTTCTATCAGCAGCTTTAGAAACTATGCCAGTATCTCTAACTCTCAATGAGCCCTCATTGTTTTTATTTTTTGAAACATAATAAAATATTTAGCTATATGTCTTCAACTCTGATTGTAAACTGTGATATGTAGAAAAAAGTCATATGATAGAATTTTAGTTAAGTATGTGATATCTAGAATCAAATGGTTGGAGTTCAAATGTGAGCTTGTCCATTAACTATCTGAGTAATTGTTAATCAAATATCTAATCTGTTTGTGCCAAATTTTCATCATGAATAGCAGCAAATTTTCATAAATATTTATTGAGGCACTTTTCCGAGTGTTAGGTGTACAACATCAAACAAAATAGGCAGGCATCTTCTCTTCATAGAATTTACAAGGAATTAGGAGAAAACAGAAAAACAATGAATAAACAAAAGTATTGATAATGTTAGGTCACTGTTATGAAAAACAAGTAAAGCCTGCGAGAGTGGTAGATGAGGTTCATTTTAAACAGAATGGCCCAGGACAGTCTTATCAGAAATGAATCATGCAGTTAGCTGTTTGAAGAGCATTTTGGGAGGCAGCATAGCAGATCATAAAGCACCAGGCAGTGTCAGAGCTGATGTGTCCAGAGAGAAGAGATCAACGTGGTCAAAACAAAGTCAGTATGAGAGACAATCACTAAGGGATGAGTTCATAAGAAGTGGCAGAAGTATTTAGGCTGTTTTGAGAATTTTGGTTTTTAGTCTTAATGTGCTAGAAAAGAACTCAAGGTTTTAAAGAGCAATGATCTTTAGCAGTATCTCTCTGACTTTGACAGTGAGATTAGCTTCAAGGGTTGCACATGAAATAACAGTGATAATAGAAGGAGATGCAGAAACAATTAAGGCAGTAGTCCTTGGGTCAGGGTGATAACAGAGTATGTGTTGAGAAATAGACTCTGAGTATACACTATAAATAGAATCAACATGATATGTAAAAGATTAAATGTGAGGTATGTGAAATAAAAAGAAAATTCAATGATGCTTCCAAAAGTTACATTAACAAAAAAGGAGGAATTTCCATTACCCAAAGTTGTTTTGAATAATTCTACTACCCATTGTAAGTTGGAGTGCCTAAGTGGCAAAAGTTGTTAATATAAATATCTGAGGTTTCTGGGTACCCAGAGAACTTTCAAAGAAAGGAATGGAGATCTACTCCAAATAAATCAGCCACTGAGAAAACTTTGAAGCACAGTTTCATTCTGACACACCTGGGATAGCCATGAGACAGAATCTACTTGATAGCAACTATTTTATTTTTGTTTAAATTTGACAGCTAGTTTGTGATTATAAGCAATGTTGATTAACATTAATATGTATTGATATGTTCCTCATGTACATCATAATTATTATGCACATGAGGTACCTGTGCATAAATCAAGAGGAGGTCAATTAAACAGAACAAGGGAACACTGAATGGTTGCAAATCAGTAAAGATGTGCACCAGGGTTTTATTCTTTTACCAAACTAATTCAATATATATGCTGAGTAAATGATCCCAGAAAGAGGAGTATATGAAAAAGATAGTCAATTCAGGAATGGAGGATAGCTCATTAAAAATCTATGATATACCTATAATACGACTCTGCTTGTTGAAAACAAAAAAGACTTTAAAAACTTGCTGATGAAGCTCAAATATGATAGCCTTCAGCATGGGTTTCACCTCAACTTAAAGAAAACAAAAATCCTCACCACTGGGCCAATAAACAACATCTTGATAAATGTAGAAAAGATCAAAATTGTTCAAACACTTCATTTTGCTTTGATTCACTGTCACCACTCATGGAAGCAGCAGTCAAGAAATCAAGGACATATTGCAATAAGAAATCCTGCTTCACAAGACCTCTTTAAAGTGTTCAAGACAAAAGATGTCTGTTGGAGGATTAAGGGGAGTCTGACCTAAGCCATGGCATTTTCAATAGATCCATATGCCTCCAAATGTTGTACAATGGGTATGGAAGACCAGTACAGCCAGAATATTCCTTAGAACCAAGGATGGCGAAGCATTGTCTCTCATACTGCAGACATATCAGGAGGGGCCTGTCCCTGGAAAAGGACATCTAATTGGGAAAGTGGAGGGTCACCAAAGAAAAGAAAGACCCTCAACAGATGAATTGTCACAGTGGCAGCAACATTGGGCTCAATAGTAGCAACATTTGTGAGGGTGGCAAAGGACTGGGCAGTGCTTCATATTGTTGTGCATAGATGTTACTTTGAGGACTAAGGTCACCTGACCCAAGCCATAGTATATTCAATAGCCTCATATGCAAGGTGAAAGATTGACTATGAGTAAGGAAAACCATAGAAGATTTGCTGCATTTGAGTTACATGTTGGAGGAAAATATTAAAAGTACCATGTACTGCCATAAAAAATAATAAATCTGTGTTGGAACAAGTATTGCTAGAATTAACCTTAAAAGCCAGAATGTCAGGTTTTAACTTTCATACTTGGGATGTATTATCAGGTAGGACTGGGTCCTTGAGAAACCCACCATGCTTGGTAAAGAGGAGCGTCACCAAAATAGAGGAAGACCCCAATGAGATGGATTGGCAAAGTAGCAGCATCAATGGGTTAAAGCAACAGTTGTGGGGTTGGCCCTGGATTGCATAGTATTTTGCTTTGTTTTGTGTAGGGTTGCTATGACTCATTACCAACTCAATGACACCTAACGGCAACAACAAGGGTACACCTTTCCATATACCATTGGGACACATCTCTTTAAAATGTACACAATTATGGATCTTTTTAATTGTTTACTTTGTTTGCTGGATCTGTCTGACATTTTCTGTTCAGTTTTTTTGATTCAGCATGTTTCACAGTTTTAGCATGTCTATGCTGGATAACAAGTTTCAGAATCTCTTCTGACATCCATTTTGGCGTTTTCCTTCTTTATTGTCTTCTTAATGATCTTTTAAGGAATTCTGTAGTGTAGTGGTTATGAATTGGCTGCTAACCTCAAGGTCAGCAGTTTGAAACTACCAACTGTTCTGCAGGAGAAAGATGTGCAGGGTCACTATGAGTCGGAACCGACTCCATGGTACTTAATAACAACAACAATGACTTTTTGTATTCTTCCTGTATGATGCTCCACAACTCTTCTGATCTCAGTCATTCATATCTAATGCATCAAATATGTAATTTAAATGGTTTGCAAATTCAAATGGAAAGTGCTCAAGGGTATATTTTGTCTTTCATGAACTTGCTTTAATTTTCTTCAGCTTCAGCTTGAACTTGCATGTGAGCATTTGATGGTCTATACCACAGTCTCCCAGTGGCCTTGTTTTGGGTGTTTTTATACTGACTCTACTCACAGATGTAGTCTACTTGACTTCTGTGTCTTCCATGTATTAACATCCATGTGTATAGTCATCTATTATGTTGTGTCAAAATGGCATTTGCAATGGAAAAGTCATTGGGCTTGCAAATTCCTTCACATGATCTCTAGCATCATTTCTATCACCAGGGCCATATTTTCCAACTGTTGTTCCTTTCTCTTAGTTTCCATTCTTTGCATTCTAATCACCACTAATTATCAATACTTCTTGATTGCATATTTGATCATTTTTAGCTTGAAGGATTTGGGAGATTTTCAGTATCATCATTATTGGCTTTAGGGATTGTGCATAAATTTGAATAATAGCAGTACTAACTGGTCTTCCTTGTCTTCATATGGATATTATTTTACCACAAACAGCATTATACTTCACAATAGATCTTGAAATCTATTTTTTGATGATAAATGCAACACCATTCCTCTTCAATTTTGTCATTTCTTGCATAGTAAAGCATATGATCCTCAAACTCAAAATTAACAACAAATTAACTAATTAGCTCACTAATATCTAGTATATTGATTTTTATACATTCGACTTCATTTTTGACAGCTTCCAATTTTTCTGGATACACACTTGATACATTCCATGGTCTGATCATTAATGGATATTTACAGCTATTTCTCTTTAGTTTGCATTGTGCCCATCAGCAAATGAAAGTCCCAACAGCTTTACTTCTTTCATTTCATTACATTCTGCTCTAATTTGAAGAGAAAGGTCTTCCCCACTCATATTTTGAGTGCCTTCCAACCTGAGCAACTCATCTTCCAACACTGTAGCTGACAATATTCCAGTGCTATTTATAATGTTTCAACATTCAATATTCTGGTGCTGACAGTGGTCTACTACTACTGATAAGGTTTTCAGTGGCTAAACGTTCAGAAATAGTCCATTGCTACTTCTCTCTAGTCTGCCTTAAACTCGCAATGCAGTGAAATCTTCCTACCACTGATGATCCTGCTAATACTTCAAATATCAGTGGCATAGCTTTCAGCATCACTGCAACAGGCAAGCCACCGCAGTACAGAAAACTGTCAGATGAATGATGGGCCCTGTACTTCAGAAATCATGTTGTCCTTCTTCTATGACTAGTTCCTCATTTTTACATATCCAAATGATGTGGAATGAAGTCTCATAACCCTATTTTAAGGAGCATTCTGTCTATACTTCCTTCAAAAAAATATTTCCTGATTTATGTAGCTGTCGTTGTTAGATGCTATTGATCTAGTTCAAGTTATACCAACTGTGTAAACAAGAAAACACTGCCCTATCCTGTGCATTCCTTATAACTATTATTATATTTGAAGTCCATTGTTCCTGCCACTGCCAATCCATCTCACTGGAGAGCTTTTTCTTTTTTTTTTTTTACTGTCCCTCTATTCTACAAGCATGACATACTTTTCTAGGGACAGGTCTCTCCTGAAAATATGTCCAAAGTGCAGGAGAAATTTTGCTATCCTTGCTTCTAAGAGTCATTCTGGTTATACTTCTTCCAAAACAGATTTGTTTGTTCTTCGGGCAGCCAGTGGTTCTTTCAGCAGTATTTTTTTCCAGGAACACAATTCAAATGTCAAATGTATCAATTCATCTCCAATCTTCCCTGTTCTTTTGTCCAGCTTTCACATGCACATAAGACAATTGAAAAAATTGGCTAGGGTTATGTGCACCTAAGCTTTCAATACAACATCTTTGTCTTAACACTTTTAAGAAGTCTTTTGAGGCAGATTTGCCTAATAAAATAAGACAAATGAGGCTACTAGTTTTGGTTATATGAAACCTAATGAAATGAGTGAAAATCTGCCATATCTTTTCTCAGTGCATTCCTTCCAATGTCTGTTAATACTTCCAGACAAAGAACAGACTAGGAAATAAGAATAGACAATCCACCTCTGAAGGTTTAATTCCTTAATATCTTTTAAACAGCAGCAAAACCTTGTCTGATGTAGTATCAGAAGATGAGCTCTTCAGGTTGGCAGGTTCTTAAAATACAACTGAGAATGACCTGACTCCTCAAAGTAGAATTGAACCTTAATGACGTGACTGGAGCAAAATGTTCAGGATCTGCATTTGCTGGTGGCACACAACTCAAAATGAGAGAGAAAAACAGCTGCAAAAATCCATTGATCATCACAACACAGAATAAATGCATAAAGATCCTAAATATTAGTGAGCTAAAATGGACAGGTATTGATCACTTGAATTGGGCAATCATATTTGTTAATAAACCAGGAATGACAAATTGAAGAAGAATGCTATGAAATTCAACATCAAAAGATCTATCTTGAAATGCAACACTACCCATGATAAGATAATATCTATTCATCTACAAGGAAGACCAGTTACTACAATTATCATTCAAATGGATACATCATCCATCAAAACCTTAACTAGAGTGGGAATGGACTAACAAATTAATGGAACTAGAACCAAGTGTCTTCAGGCTAAGTTTTATGGCAGAGTGCCGTGTCCTGTGGGCATTTCTTTGCAGCACTAAAACTAATTTGAACATTGACAGGGTAGGGACAGAGAGATGTCTAACCTATGAGCACTATTGAGAAGAGAATGTACTGATCCAAGCAACTGTGTCCTGAGCATTTCTGATCCTGCATTGTGACCTGTTAACTTCCCTAATAAACCCCTTAGCTATGAGTATGAGTTTTGTGTGGCCATTCTAATGAATTATCAGCCTAGATGAGGGGTAGAGGGCTATGGCAGAAATAGTACCATTTAAATATTTTTGCAACTTTTACCAATAGTTATGTCACACATTTTTTGTCCTTTTGTGACTGACTAATGTCATTCACATGTCCTCTAAGCTATTCCATTTTATGAGATGTTTTGTAGAATCATCACTATTTCTTGATATGGCCTACTCTATGTATGTACCATAGTTTATCTATTGATGAACACTTACGTTGTGTCATTATTTTTACTACTGTGCATGGCGCTGTGATGAACATGGTTGTCCATGTATTCCTTTCATGGCTCTTACTTCTCATTTTATGTTGATTCCGGAATCAGGAATAAAATTGACTTCTGTTTCAATCTATGCATTTATTGTCCAATTTATTGACTTTTGTCCAGGTCAGATTAATCCATTAGATAAACTGCTGCAAAAGACTTATTTAAAATGTTAAAAATGTGAAAACATAACTTTGAACATTGAAGTGCAGCTGTTAAAAGCCATGTTATTTTTAATAGCTCATATGCTGGACAATGAGTATGGGGGAATGGAGAAGAATTGATACATTTGAATTATTTTGCTGGTGTAGAATATGTAATATAACATGAATCCAAAAAACAAATGAATTCTTTGGAACCCCTGAGACTATGGTCCCTGAATACCTTTCAGTCACTGAACTGAACTTAACCACTATGGGTCAACTTTTGATGAAAAATACAATGACTTGTAATATGAGCAATTCAGGGCAGTATATTCTCCATAGAAAAATGTACCATATGACATCAATAGGGCATCATTTATCCAGGAATGAAACTCACAAGGCAGGAAGGGATAAGAAAGATAAGAATGGAAAAGGTAAAAAGAATAAGGAAGTATGAAGAGTGCTATTATATTGAAGAAATTTCAATCAATGTCACAAAATAAAATGTGTAGGAATTGTTGAATAGAAAACCAATTTACTTTTTAAATTTTCATCCAAAGGAACATAAACAGATTGTTGTTGTTAAGTGCAGTTGAATCAGTTCTGACTCATAGTGACTTTATACACAACAGAACAAATGACCAGTTCAGTACTACCATGCCCCTAATACTTCTAAGTGAGTAGACATATGTCTATTACAAGCATACCATGAACCAATTAGCCCTTGAACTTTTATCCTTCAAAATGTGCCAAGCATTCTCCCTTGGTAATTAGTCCTACAGGATGATCAAACATTGCATCATCTCAATCCCCAGCATATGAGATCTCCTGGGATTATTAGGTTAAAAGGCAAGACATACTCTGCTCTGTTCATGTTCATAACTCTTGAGTATTTATCAGAAATATAATTTCCACATGAAGCTTACATCTGACTAGGGACCAAAAAATTTTTGAAGATTGATTTCTTTTATCTCAAGAAAAAAAAAATACATGCAAGAAAATGTAAAAATGAAGGATCTGAAACAAAAATATTATGTCACAAAAATATTCATCCTTTAAATGTTTCATGTATTTTATTTGGGAGAAAATATTTTGCCTTGACAAAATTCTCGACAGGCAATATAAGAAGAAGAAAAATATTTCACCATCTTTGGCTCATGGTAAGTATTATTTTCAAAATTAGAGAATTTTTGGTCAGATCAAGGGGCCCTGATGGCTCAATGATTAATTGTTCAACTGCCATCCAAATGGTGAGCAGTCTGAACTCACCAGCTGCTCCTCTTCAGAAAATATGGCAGTGTGCTTCCAAGAGATGACAGCCTTAGAAATCCAATGAGACACTTCTACTCTGTCCTAGAGGATCGGTATGAGTCAGTCATATTGATGGCAATGGTTTTCATTTGATTTAAGTCAGATAGGATAAAATGTGGACAGTTTACATATATTGGAATCCTAGTGTGGCAGTATAGGGTAAGTACTGGACTGTTAAGCTGAAGGTTGGCAGTTCAAACCCACCAGCCACTCCTCTGAAAGCCTATACAATATCACGAAAGGTAGGAATCCACTCAACAGCACTTAACAAGAATGTATATGTATTGTTCAAGTGGATTCTCTTTTATAGCAACCCTGTATAGGATTCCCGAAGAGTGGCGGTGAGTTTTGAACAGCCAAACTTGTGGTTACCAGTCCAATGCTTATCCTAGTGTCACACCAGGGTGTATTATATATTGTTGTTGTTAAATGCCTTTGAGTAGGTTCTGATGCATAGCATCCCTGTATAAGGTTTCTGAGGAGCAGCTGGTGAGTTTGAACTGCCGATCTTGTAGTTCAAACTGACTTTGCAGTCCAGTGCATTAACCCACAGCACCATACCAAGCAGGACTCATGAATATATAGATATAGATATAGATA
>NW_006409053.1:69833-75299 GCF_000296735.1 Chrysochloris asiatica | reverse complement strand
ATTGAAACCATAAGTTTGTTCCATTTTCATAAAATTGGAAACAATGATATAATAATTTATTATTGTTCTGCTTTTCAAATAATGTATTTCTTATTGATGTGTTAATCTATAATTATTTAGACATGTTTACATGCAGCACATAACTGTACATAGTCTACTGAGAGCCAATGCAAGGACTGTATGGTCTCAGTGATAAATCTAGTGTGAAGTTTTTAGTATAGAAATGGAATCCTAGTGTGGCACTGTAGAATAAGTGCTCGACCTCAAGTTTGGTTTGAACCACAAGGTCAGTGGTTTAAACTCACCAGCTGCTCCTCATTACCATATAGAGGGTTGCTATGACTCAGAATTGACTTGACAGCACATAACAATAATAGCAACAACAAGCAAGATAGAAATATACCAGCGCAACTTGATATTGTATTTTTTTATATTGATCTTCTGATATCAATTTATAGGTTTAAGGAGCTGAAACCAATGTTTCCTAGTAATTAGGAAGGTGCAATATTACTTTGTAAAACACCTGAGGTACGCTTTGATAGAACACCAAAAGAAAAGAAAAACCCCAAAGAAACAATAATATTTTAGAATGTTGAGTCTTTCTTTCCTTTTATCTCTTTCCCATCCTTAATAACAGGTGGATGTAAAAAGTGGTAAAGAGTTGAGACTTTTCTTCTTGGAAAGCTCTAAAGAACAGAATTAGGTAGGACACCCTGTCACCATCTAAAGTTCATTATTCTTTCATTCTGGTTCCATTTATTAAAATAAATGGCAACTGGGTATATTTAGGCTGTTAACAAATTCCATAGAGGTTTCTAACAACCTATGGGATAATTGCAAGGTAAATATGAATTTGTTGGTATCTGCTTGGTTACTCCTTAAAAATATCACAGTTAAGTATAATGCCTGCATTACTGGACTTCATTTGATACTTGCCTATCCTTCATGATAGGATCCCTGATAGCATAGTGGATTACTAGCTGGACCATTAATTGCAAGGTCAGCACTTTGAATCTACCAGTTGCTCTTCGAGAGAATGATAAGACTTTCTGCTCCAGTAAAGATTATAGCCTTAGAAACCCTATTGCAGAGCCACTGTCATGCAGAACCCATTCGGTGGCACAAAACAACCACCAACATCCTTCATTATGCTATCTACTTTTAAAAGCTTTTATTGTGAATTGAGTGTGGGTTTATAAACAAGATCATCAGTTTTACATTCAACAAACCATACACTTTGTTTCAGCTCAATGATTTCAGTCCCCTCCAGGCAATAACAGTGATCCCATTTCCTTTCTGTGCTTCTTATTTTCATTCCACCCACCACCCACCTGTGGCCTTTTTTACTTTGAATTATTGAGAATTCCATGGTGAGCATATTTATGTTGTTGGTGTACCTATGTACCTATCTACCTCTGAAGGGTGGTTGAGGGTAATAGTCTCAGGCTCCTCCAGACTATGTCTGATCATAAGCCTGACTTTTATTTGCAATTTTGAGTTTTGTTCTATATTTTCTGCCACTTTATCTGAGACTTGATGTTATCCTTTTTGGCACACTGCCAGACATCATCTAGGTCTTTTGGTCTCAAAATAATGGAGCATGATGTTCATATGTTTCATTAGTCCATTGGACTAAGGATACCAAGCATCTTCAATACACATCCCTCTTCTATCTTCTGCATATGGAGAGACCAGTAGTTGTGCCTTAGATTAACTTTCATGTCATAACTTCTTTTCATCAAATAAGGATGTAGAATATGATTTTGTGGACTATATTACGCCAATTGACTATGGTGTCCCCTGAGACTATGGTCCCCCAGGTCAAGAAACTCATTGCCTTAAGGTGTTTGATAATATCTAAGTTTTCATTGCTTTGCCCACTGTATGATCCATCACATTCATAATTGTGTTTGCAGAAAAGGTAAACACTCATGTCTAAACATCCTCTTTCAAACCCATGCATATTTGCGGATACAATCAAACTCTTCCTTCTAGACCTTTCCTATGGAACACTGTTGTGTATATATAACTATTTACCTCTATCCCTTTAGCCATTGCAAACCTCCCTGCATTTTCATCTGTCTTAATGATTTATCTGTCAGTCTACCATCACCAGAATTAACATGTATTTATTCTCTATCTAGTGACTTACTCTTCCTTCCCTCTTTCCCTTCTAGCCCAGTTTTCAGCCAAGCAGTAGATAGTAGGACAAAAATACTAGCAAGGTATGCTTACCATGGAATGATAAATCATTCAAAACCAAAAGGCCAACATTTACCTTAGGACAAAGATGACAAGGGATGGAAACATGGGTGAAATGAAAATAGGAACCTTAGGGAAGCAGGGGGATAACTTTTGTTGCATGGAGAGGATTGCAATCACTGAGATGAAACAGTGTATGATTTGTTGACTGTAAAACTCATGAACTTGTCTGTAAACCTTCACTCAATTGACAATAAAAAGCTTCATAAAAACTATTGCATATCATTGCTTACACATTTAAAATGTTTCTTCTGCTGACATTAATTATGATTAAGAATACAGTGTTTTGGTTTGCTTTTTGCAATAAGCCTAACATGGTAGATTCACTGAGAAACATGTACTAGTGTGAGAAACATTATTAATATCCCAGACACTGCCTCGGCTCCTCTTAGACATTAGTTGATCAACTTAAAATCCCTGACTAGGATCTTACCCAGATGGAACTCCTGAGGGAGAACTGGGGTGGAAAGACTGATCCCATATGAAGTTATTGATGAGTTATCACAGATGCTTACCAACGAAAGCTCAAAGAATCCAATCTGTACTCATTTTAGTGAAAATGGGGCTTGTTTATTCAATTTTAAAAAATTGGATGTCAGACCCAGTAGACACAGGTAGATGTGAGGCATGGTCAGCTCACAAAGACTTTTATTCCCCTGTCTTGAGGGTTCCTCCCTCTGTTCCTCTTGGCTGAGTAGTATGGGGTTAGCAATCTAGCCCTGATGGTGCCTATTTGTACTTGATGGCAGCATTCTCATTTAAAGTCAGTTTCTCCATCAGGTTCCCCTATTTCCTTGATGGTGTATTCTTATTTTAAAGTTTCTAGTAGGTGTCAGACAAGCCTCTTCCCCTTCCATGAGCTTCTTTTGTAATGCTAGTCTGCTATCACCTGGAATCCCCTCAGTCCTGAAGATGAACCATCCTAAGAGTTATTTCACACACTAGCTCTGGCTTTGAATGTGTTACTTAAAATTACTTAAAATTCTTGCCAATTTTCTTACCTGAAAGAATAGATAACAATCATACTTATTGTATGATATTTTCTGGAAATTAAAATTCTTAACAAAGGGAAGAACTGAGATACTAGTATTTTAATCCATATTAAATAATACATGTTACTTTTTATTATAAAATGCCCAATAACATCGTATAACCACATTTATATCAAACAATAAAATTTAGATTCTGTTCAGTCATCTTTTGTAAAAGACTTTTAATTATCAATTTCCAGAAAGAGAAAACTATGTTTTTTAAATGTCAGGTCATTCAAACACAAAATGATCAGTAAGAAATTAGTGATGTAAAATATCAACTTTAATCTCCTACAGTTTAGAGAACTTGCACACTATGGAGAGATGGAATAACACAAATGTGTCTGACTTCATCCTCGTGGGATTGACAGACTCTGAAGAGATCCAGGTGGTCCTCTTTAATCTCTTTCTCCTGATATACCTGATTACTGTGCTGGGGAATGCAGGGATGATTCTAATAATTCGTCTGGATCCACAGCTTCACACCCCCATGTATTTTTTCCTCAGTCACCTGTCATTTATTGATCTCAGTTACTCAACAGTCATTACCCCTAAAGCTTTAGAGAACTTACTGATTGCAAAGAAATTTATTTCATATGGAGGTTGTTTTACCCAGATGTATTTTTTTATCTCCTTGGCTGCCACTGAATGTTGTCTTCTGTCTTCAATGGCCTATGACCGCTATGTCGCTATCTGCAACCCTCTACAATACCCAGTTATTATGTCCACTGTACGTTGCTGCTCCCTCACCACTGCAGCCTACGTGATTGGCTTTCTTGACTCCATTATCATTGTGGTTGTCATGAACAACTTGCATTTCTGCAACTCCAATGTAATCCACCACTTTTTCTGTGACACAATACCAATATTAGCCCTTTCCTGCACTGATACACATAACATTGAGATCATAATATTCATTCTTGCTGGTTCCACCCTAGTGGCATCTCTCATCACAGTCTTTGTGTCTTATGTGTCCATTCTCTCTACTATCCTGAAAATAAATTCAACATCAGGAAAGCAAAAAGCTTTTTCTACCTGTGCCTCCCATCTCCTGGGAGTCACTATCTTCTATGGTACTATGATTTTTACTTATTTAAAGCCCAGTAGGTCCTACTCCTTGGGAAAAGACCAAGTAGCTTCTGTTTTTTATACTATTGTAATCCCCATGCTGAATCCACTCATTTATAGTCTCAGGAATAAAGATGTGAAAAATGCTCTCCTTAAAGTTATGCAGAAAAGAAAGAGTACCAGGCATTTAAGATGACAGTGATGCTAAATATTTAGCCTCATTGATCCATTTTTCTTCTCTTGGGTTAGTCTTTGGCTGTTCTCTCTTTAAAAAAAAAAAAAAAAAAAAAAAGATCTTTTGCTTATTCTCTGTTTCTGTTTTGGACAATACCCACATTTTTGTCACAATTAAAAGTTTAACTAGTTATTCAGTGTATTATACAGAAAAGTAGAGCACAGTGGTTAAGAGCCCTTGTTTACAATAAGAAATTCCAATTTTTAGATTCTAGACCAGCTACCCTAGTAAGCTTCTAACACTCTAAACCTCAGTCTTCTTAACTGTCTGTCAGTTTGTTGTACTGTGTTGGCTTGTAAGTTGCTGTAATTCTGGAAGCTATGCCATGGGTATTTTAAATACCAGCAGAGTCACTGATGATGGACAGGTTTCAGATGAGCTTCCAGAAAAAGATAGAATAGGAAGAAGGAGAAACAAACTACTTCTGGATATTTAGTCACTGAAAACCTTAAGAATAGCAGAGAAACACTGTAAGATATAGTGCCAGGAAATGAGCCCCTCAAGTTGGAAGGCACTCAAAATGTGACTGGGAAAAGCTTCTTCCTTAAACTACAGTTGACCATGGTGATATGAGTGGAATAAAGTTGGTGGGAATAAAGCCCTCGGGACCTTTATTTGCTGATGGGGCACAACTCAAAATGAAGACAAACAGCTGTAAACATCTATTAATAATCAGAACATGGAATGTATGAAGTATCAATCTAGGGATATTGTCAAAAATGATATGGAACACGTAAACATCAATATCTTAGGCACTAGTGAACTGAAATGGACTGGTATTGGCCATTTAGAATCTGACAACCAAATGGTTTACTGTTCTGGGAATGAAAAATTAAAGAGCAGTGGTGTTGCATACATTGTCAAAAAGAA
>NW_006409053.1:58725-67612 GCF_000296735.1 Chrysochloris asiatica | reverse complement strand
GGTATGGATTGCATCTCAATGTAAAGAAAACAAAAATCCCCTCCACTGAACCAATAAACAACATTCTTATCAATGGAGAAAAGATTGAAATTGTCAAGGACTTCCTTCTTCTTGATTTAACTATCAACACTCATGGAAGCAGCAGTCAAGAAATCAAATGACACATTGCATTAGACAAATTTGCTGCCAAGACTTTTTTATAGTGTTGAAGAACAATGATGTCAGCTTGAGGACTGAGGTTCACCTGACCCAAGCCATGGTATTTTCAATAATCTCATATGAATGCGAAAGCTGGACAGTGAGTAAGGAAGATCATAGAAAAATGGATGCTTTTGAGTTATAGTGTTAGAGGAGAATATTGAAAGTACAAGGGGCTACCAAAAGAACCAATAGATCTGTGCTGAAAGAAGTACAGCTAGAGTGCTCCTTGGACGTCAGGATGGCCAAACTTCATCTCTCATACTTTAGACAAATTGTCAGGAGGGACCAGTCGCTGGAGAATGATATCATGTATTTTAAATTGGAGGGTCAGAGGAAATGAGGATGACCACCAGCAAGATGGATTGGCAAATTGGCAGCATCAATGGGGTCAAGTGACAATAGTTGTGAGGTTAGCCCAGGATTGGGCAGTGTTTTGTTCTGTTGTGCATAGGGTTGCTATGAGTCGGTACCGACTCAATGGCACCTAACAACAACAAGAATTATAGTAAAGTTTATTCTGAAAAAAAAAAGAAAAGAAAGAAAAGCTTTTAATGCAAAGTAATTGGTTATTGTTGTGATTCAAATGACCTTGCAGTCTAGTGCTTATCCTTCAACACAGGGACTCCAAAACTCCATATGTTGTTGGTGTTGTTGTTAAGTGCTGTCAAGTTGGTTCCGACTCATAGCGACCCTGAACAGGGTTTCCGAGGCTGTAAACCTTTATGGGAGCAGAAAGCCTCATCTTTCTCCCGCGGAACAGCTGGTAGCTTCGAACTGCTGACCTTGCGGATCGCAGCCCGATTCCTAACCACTATGCTACCAGCCCCTCTGACTCATAGCGACCCTGTATAGGCTTTCAGAGTAGTGGCTGATGGCCCTGAACTGCTGACCTTGCAGACCAGTGAATTACCACCCAGTACCACACTATATAACCCTAACCACACCATGTAAGGAGCTCTGGTAGTGTAGTGGTTAGGAATTGGATTGATAAACTCACATTCAGCAGTATGAAACTACCAGCTGTTCCATGGGAGAAAGATGAAGCTTTCTGCTCCTGTAAAGATTTACAGCCTCGGAAACCCTATGCAGGGTCACTACGAGTCGGAACCAACTCCACAGCACTTAACAACAACAACAACCACACCATACAGAAGTGTATAAAGTATGTATATAATCTTAATATCTAAGAATAATAATATATACCTTATGGGCAACATGAATTAGACTATTCCCCCCTTCTTTTTCTATTATATAATTGCTATACATGATTTTTTTTTCAATTCCATTATTTTTTCTTTATTTTTCTTTTCTGAATTGAGTGAAGGTTTATAAAGCAGATTCAGTTCCACATTCAACAAATCACACACTTTGTTTCATTACAGTTTTTGCAAAACCCTCCATGCACCATCAGTTTGTTATCCATGTTTTATATAATATATGTTACGATATTTCATTAAAACATAATTTTCTTTTTTATGTTGTGGTTAGGTGCTATCGAGTCAATTCTGACTCATAGTGACTTTTTGAACACTGCTCAGTGACAATTCACAATTTGTGTTACACTTGAGTCCATTCTTGTTGCCATTGTGCCAATTCATCTTGTTAGGAGTCTTCCTCTTTTTTGCTGACCCTCTACTTAACCAAGACTTCTTCATGGACTGGTCACACCTAATAATATGTCAGTAATATGTGGAGCTCTGGTAGCGTAGTGGTTACGAATTGGGCTGCGAACCTTAAGGTCAGCGGTTCGAAACTACCAGCCGCTCTGCGGGAGAAAGATGGGGCTTTCTACTCCCGTAAAGATTTACACCCTCGGAAACCCTGTACAGGGTCGCTAGGGGTCGGACCCGACTCGATGGCACTTAACAACAATAACAACAACAACAATATGAGGATGTAGTCTCACCATTCCAAGAGAGATTTGTCTCCTTCTCTGGCAAACCATGGAACCTTTATTTTTTTAGAATCTAAAGTCATTTATTCATCATGACCATGACCACAAACAGAAAGCACTATGCACTTTCATACTACTTAAATTTAAAAATTATTAAAACACCTAATATTTATAGTCATCTTATGGATTAGGGCACTTTTAACAGTTTCCTCCAACATCATAACTCAAGTATGTCAATTCTCCAATGGTCTTCATTATTCATTGTCGACTTTCATTTGCATATGAGGCTACTGGGAATACCATGTCTTGGGATAGGTGCACCTTAGTCTCAAAATGATACCTTTATTCTTGAACAATTTAAAGAGGTCTTGTGCAGAAGACTTACCTCATGCAGTAACTTGATTTTAATTTTTTGATTGCTGCTTCCGTAAGTGTTGATGGTGGACCCAAACAAAATGAAGTATTTGACCACATCAATCTTTCCTCCATTTATCATGATGTTATTTATTGATCTAGTGGTGAGAATTTATGTTTTCTTAATAGCGAATTGCAACTATTGCCACATTCTTTTTCATGTAATCCAGCTTTTCAGATTATTTGCTTAGCATACAGACTAAGCATGGAAGAAGAATACAACCCTGGTGCACACTGTTCCTGATTTTAAACCATTCAATATTCCCCTATTCTTTTTGAATGACTACATGTTTGTCTATGTACATATTCCTTATGAACACCATTAAGTGCTCTGGAATATTCAACCTTTGTAATGTTGTCCATAGCTTGTCATGTTCCACACAGTCAAAAACCTTTGCATTGATCAATGTGTGGAGAATTTTGTGTGGCTGTTATCTTTGGAACATCCAAACCATGGTTTGCAAATAACTCAGGTCTAAAAAGAGAAAAAGTTCAAAGCAAGTTGTAGTAAAATCTCTCTACATTATCAGCTGCTATGGGACCTTAGTGGAGCACATGATGGAACCATGACCCCTCAGTGCTGCCCCCAAGATTAGCAATGACACTCCACTGGAAATGATGACATCACCTGCAGCCAGCTGGACTGTAGTCAGAACCCCTCAGTGGAATAAATTGCCACCAGTTTAATGCAAACCATCCCTGGTCCTCACCTCAGATGATGTGCAGTATTATCAATTCCTGCCTGATGGCCTGATTCCTCCTGGAAGTCCTAGGCCCAGTACAAGGCATGGGTCTTATGACAGTTTAGCTCCTGTCTATCGTACACAAGAAGATGAAGAATGCCTTTCTCAGGTTGAAATTGTTATACACACTGGACCCCACAGACATCTGTGAATGGGTCCATAGTTCTAGTTCAAAACCATCCATCCCTCAGGCCAAATCACAGTCATATCATCAGTTCATCTGTGTTGCAGTCACATGGTCCAATGATAGTCCACAACCCCTTTGGGATTTTGCTACAGATTATCTTGATCTCAACAGCACAGGATCCAGACCGTCTGCTCTGACCCAGTGAGCATGCCAGGGTCATCCTGTACAGAGTCAGATTGAAGGGGAATTTCTGCAGTGATTGATTCTGGCTCGGGTTTCTTTGACCAGATTGTGACCCTGCTGGAGGTGTGCAGGAGCTGGTCAGAGGGCTTTGGTCTGAGGCATATGCCCTTCATGGAGCACACGGAGCAGGGCCTCTGGGAACAGCTTGATGATGCCATGGCCGAGTCTCCAAGCTGGGATGTCGTGGGATCTGGAGCTGAACTGCAGCAAGAGGGAAGCATCAAGACTCTGAGTAACAGCTCAGGTTCCACCAGTGACAGCATCCCAAGAAACTCTGATGGCTACCCATGTCTGCCCCCCACCAATGAGAGCCAGCCCCTCAGCTTCTTCCCTACCAACGTCCCATAGGTACCAGCAACCTGCTTCTGACTAGCCAGCCCACCCATCTGCTGAAGGGAGGAGGAGAAACTCCCTCTGTTCTTACATTTCAATCCCTGCTCTTCTTTAATCAACCACCTTACCCAAGCTTCCAACAGCCATTCAACCTACCTGAATTGAAAGAAGATCCTTCTCCAAAGCATCTCGGTATCCTTTGATGTCTGCTGCACCTGTCAGCAGGGTTGTGGCCAAGAGACATTCACTCCTTCCCCCCCACCCCCAATTTGCACTCTACATGCTGCATTAGATCCAATTTTGCATTTTCTAACCATACCCACCGGGGGCCTGAGACAGTGCCCAGATATTAGGGCCTGTGTGGGGAGAGGGTGGATGGCCCAGTGGGACATTTTAACCTTGATCAGGACAGCTTCAATACCAGCCTAATTCTGGCTGTAACACACAGTTCTGCCAGCTTCAATTGGTCAATCACCTTCCCCTCATGGGGCAAACTGAAGCCCAGAGTATTAGGGAAGGTGGAATGAAAGAGAAGCTCCCCTCCTTTCTATGGTTTTCAGATCATGGGAAGAATTTGTCTTTCTTAAGTTCTCTTACCCTGGTCCTGTACTGTTCAGTGAAGGAAATTGTGGTTACCGAGGCCTGTCAAGAAGTTCACATCTTGTCCAATAAATCATGCTGCCATTGGTGTCCCCCCCAAAAAAAAGCCTTTGCATTGTTAATAAAGCACAGTTAAACATCTTCTGGTATTCTCTGCTTTCAGTAAAGATCCATCGATGTCAGCATTGATATTCCTCATTCCACCTCCTTGTTTAAATCCAGCTTGATTGACCCTCTGGCAATTCCCTGTCAATGTATTATTGCAGCTGTTTTTTTAATTATCTTTAGGAAAACTATAGAAGAAGCCCTGTTGTTATGTGCCTTGGAGTGGGTTCCGACTCACAGCGACCTTGTACAGGGTTTCCGAGGCTCTAAATCTTTATGGAAGCAGAAATCCTCATCTTTCTCCTGCGGAACAACTGGTAGTTTCAAACTGCTCACCATGAGATTAGCAGCCCGATTCGTAATCACCACGCTACCAGAGCTCCTTAGAAGAATCCTTAGTGGCATATTAATTAAGCATTAGGACTCCTGGAGTGATGCTGTAGAATCAGCATTGGATTACAAAGACAGTTTGAACCATATTATTGGTCACTCACCAGCCACTCCTCCTGGGAAACTTTACATATGGTCACTGTAAAAACCATGTGGGGACCATATCTGAGTTCCGCTGACTTTACAAAGAGGAAGGAGAATTAAACTCAAAATTAGTCCAGGGCTGATTCCTATGAAAAGGAGATAAGACATGCTCCCACCTTACAACATTGTTTTCCCTATTTTGATACCAACCATTCCTCCCAGAGCACTCTCTGTTTCATATGTGGGTTCGATAATCTTTTGCAATGGCCACACAAAACTCATAACAATACTCATGATTATGTGAATTATTAGGGACATGAACAGAGTACAATTCAGGATCAAATCACGCAGGACACAGTAGTCCTTCAGTCAGGACTGTCTCTTGTCTGCCATATTGCAGACATACCTCACTCTTGTTTTTGACATTTCAATCATGTGACGCTTTGGCCACTGCCCTGCTCAGGCACGTGTTGCAAAGCTCACAAAATGAGTCTGTGAATACCCAAAGGGCACATTCTTCAAACCAGCCTCCTGCCAGTAGGCATTCCATATAAATTAGTCCATGAGTATAGAACCCAAAACTGCTCTGTCTTTCCATATTATCACCCCTGATATCACTCTGCCATTGTAGTTTCTCTAGGTAGAGATCTCATACTTCACTAATGCTCTTCCTTCTTGATGGTCTTGGGATCTTCTTTCTCTGTTTCTGAAATAGCTCCTTTTAAACCTAGCTGAAGGGCTAAGCAAACCAAACTCAGCCTTAGAGTCCTGTAGACCTTATTTGCATGGTCCCACCTAATCACTTGGTGGGAATTAAGAAGACTTTTTGTAGAAAAACCATATCAAGTAAATTTAAGGCACCACAGTCACTGTGAGTTGGAGCCAACTTGAGAGCACTGTTAAACAAAAATAACAGCAAAAATTTATTTGCATGTGATTGGTATTGTCTGATAACTTCTGCATCCTGTTGGGTCACCTATCTTTGGAATGGGCACAGGTAAGGATCACTTCCAATCAGTTGTCCAGATAGCTGTGTTCAAATTTCTTGGCATAAATGAGTGAGTGCCTCCAGTGCTGCATCAGTTTGTTGAAAGGTTTCAAGTTTTATTCCAACAATTCCCAGACCCTTGTTTTTGCCAATGCCTTCAGTGTTCCTTAAACTTATTCATCAAACAGAAAGGTTGCAAACATTTATTAAGAAGATGAGAAAGAAGGAAAAGACTAAAATGGATGTCAGAAGAGACTCTGAAACTTGCTTTCCAGCATAAAGATGCTAAAGCAAATGGAGAAAATGAGGTGGTAAAAGCCGAACAGAAAATGTAAAGGGCAGCTTAAGAAAAAAGTCAAATATTATACTTAAATGTGCAAAGACCTACAGTTAGAAAACCAAAAAGGCAGAACATGATTGTTTTTGTTGTTGCTGTTGTACATCTTTTATTTGCCTGTTGTTGTCAAGTGCTGTCAAGTCGATTCCAATGCATAGCAACCCTGTGTAGGGTTTCCAAGGAGCAGCTGGTGAGCTTGAACTGCTGACCTTGCAGTTTAAACAGCTTTGCAGTCTGGAGCATTAACCCACAACGCCACACCCTTAGAATCCCTTAATGAACTGAAGAAATATTTCAGGCCTTGACTTGCAATAATAAGGACTCTTTGGAATATAACTATTGAATGATGCAGAAAGCATCAAAAGATGAAAGAAATCCACAGAGTCACTGTACCTAAAAGAAACCACCAATTATCAACCATTTCAAGAGGAAACATATGATCACGAGCCAATGGTACTTTTTCATATACCATTGTGGTTCACTATCCAATGCTTATCAATATACATGGCTGATATTCACAAAATAACTTTCACATTCAGGCAAAAACAGAACAGTTGCTGTCAAGTTGATTCTGACTCTTGGCTACCGAAGAAGTGTCAAAGTGTTTTCAATGGCTGATTTATTTGGAGTAGGTCTTCATTTCTCTCTTCCATGGTACTCTGGGTACATTGAAACCTCAAATATTTACATTAAATCCCTGTGCCACTCAGACACTCCAGCTTTGATATGGGTAATACAAATATTCAAAAACAGTTACAGGTAATGGAAAAACATTCTTCTGTTCATTCATATTTAGTCATATTTAGTCATTCCATATCATGTTGATTCTACCTATAGTGTATATTCAGAGTTTGATTATTTCTCAATATATCCTCTGCTACCACACTGGCCTGGAGTCCTGGTGTGGCACACTAGGTTAATGCACCAGACTGCAAAGCCGTTTGAAACACTGCAAGGTCAGTGGTTCAAGCTCCCCAACTGCTCCTCAGAAACCCTATACAGGGTCACTATGGGTCAGAACCGACTTGACAGCACTTAACAACAACAACAACAACAACAACCCTGGCCTAAGGAGCTGTGGTAGGGTAGTGGTTACGAATCGGGCTGCAAACCGCAGGGTCAGCAATTTGAAACTACCAGCTGTTCTGTGGGAGAAAGATCTGGCGTTCTGCTACCATAAGGATTTACAGCCTCAGAAACCCTGTATAGGGTCGCTATGAGTCGGAACTGACTCCACGTCACACAGTCACCACCCTGGCCTGAGAACCATTCCCTCTGTTTTAATTATTACTGCATCTTCTTGCTTGTCATTGTTTCTTCCTGTTCTCCCCTTGAAAATAGTTTCACTGTAGGAGTCAGAGTGATACTGCTAAGTATCATTTTATTTCAAAATCCTTGGAAGTCTACATTAAGTGTAAAGACCAAAAGTAATCAAAAAAACATAAGGTACAACGTTATCTTCCTGTCACTTCTTATGAAGTAAATTAATCCTTACTAGTCTGCCTGTCATACTGACTTTGTTTTGGACACAATGATCTCTTCACTCTCCCTGGACGCATCAGCTCTGATACTGCCCGGGTTTTCCAGCCCTTCTTCCTGAGAGGTTCTTCCCCATCTAATTTCACATCTCATTTCTGATAAGCCTGTCCTGTCCCATCTTGTTTAAAATAAACCTCATCTATCACTCCCCATGCTTCATTTGTTTTCCAGAGCAGTTAACTAGCATTCCCTATATTTTGTTTATACATTGTTTTGTCTATTTCCCCCCCTCTTCAGTGGTGTTCAATGCTGTTCTCTTAATTTACTACTTTTGATTCACACTCATGCCCCTTCTTACTTTAGTCAACTTTAGAAGCATGTTCAGTTCTCTGTGCAAATATTTCCATGACAACAGTGGTATAGTGAATTCTCTAATGTCTCTTCTAGCCATAGTCTAATTCACACCAAAGAATATTTCTGCGCTGCTGTGTCTAGTAAGCGAAAGTAAGAGAAGATACTGATAGGATGACATGATTCCACTGTGGATGATAGCAGAGTTCATTGTTATTGTAAAAACTTGAAGAATAAACAAGATGGCTGATCGGGTGGACGTATAGCAGAGAGCTCCACCAACAACAATACAGAATACCCGACCAAGCAGTTTCAGGGGCTGGTCCCAGAACTCTGAACTGCATATAAAGGAATATTTAGAAGGTTGGAAGGCCCACAGCTGGGGGAATTTGTGGCAGAAGCAAGAAATCTATTGCTTTCTAGTTTGGGATGCTCGGCTGCACCAGGAGCCGCCATCTTGGGTGAGACCACGTGGGGAAAGATCGGAGCAGCCACAGATGCCTGGCAGAACCACTGAGATAAAGGTGTGGACATTCTTCTCTTTTGGTAGCTGTTCATTGGTCCCTTGCTGTCTGCGCACCTCCATTCTGGTGACTAT
>NW_006409053.1:53735-57754 GCF_000296735.1 Chrysochloris asiatica | reverse complement strand
CAACAGAAACTAGAACCAGTGCAAAAGACAGAGTGATAGACTTCCTAGTCCATGAAACAAGAAAAGCTGAGAGCCTTTGTCTCTGAGGTTTCATTGCAGAGTTGAGTGCCTCCTGATACTTACTTGGGATTAGAGCTGGGTTTGCTGACTCCTGGAGTTAGAGCCCAGGGCCTTCAGGATGAGGATTATGGTGGAATGGTGTGTCCTATCTGCATTTATCAGCAGTCATAAAAGAATGTTGTAATGGAGGCCTACCAGAGAGAGACCAGCCTGTGGGCACAGCTAAGAATGGCTTTCCTGACTGGAACAATTGTGCCCAGATAATCTCTCATCCTTCATTGTAACCTATTAACATCCCTAACAAACCCTGTAACTGTGAAAATGGTGTCTGACTTCCATGTGGCCATTATAATGAATGATCAGACCCAGATGAGAACTAAAAGGTTTTCAGAGGAGTCATATATTTTTGCAATTTTTCACAATAGTGGTCACATAGTATTTGCCATGTTGTGACTCATTTCACTCCTTATAAGACAGTATGGCTGGACTTTGTCTCTCATACTTCCCACCTATTATCAGGAGGGACCAGTCCCTGGAGAAAGGCATCATGACAGTTAAAGCAGAGGGTCAGTGAATAAAGGGAAGATGCCCAATGAGGTGGTTTGGAACAGTAGTAACAACAATGGTTTCAAACGCATCGTGAGATTGACACGTGATTGTGAGCGTGATAGAGGACTGGGCAGTATTTTATTCTGTTGTGCATAAAGTTATTGTGAGTTGGTACAACTCAAAGGCACCTAAAAACAACAGCAGTTTCACTCAAAATAAAGTCCTCTAGGCAATTTCATTCTATCAGATGTTTTGCAGAATTGCCATTATTATTTAACATGATGTCGTATTTCCATGGTTTGTATGTAAGCAGGAACAATAGGAAAAATAAGAATGGAAGAGGTAAACAGGAAGAGGAAGCAAGAAGAGTGTTGTTACATTGTGAGAAATGTCACAAAACAATTTGCTTTTCAAATGTTGAATGAAACACTGATTAGTTTTTAAAACTTTTAACCAAATCAATAAAAAGTGTGTTGTTGTAGTTGCTATTGCTAGGTGCACATGAGTCAGTTCTGACTCATGGTGACCTTATGCACTATAGAAGGAAAGACTGTGCATTCAGACTACTAATCATGTCACTTTGAAGGCAGTGGACAACTGTCTAAAGTCTAACATGAATCCATTAGTACTTAAGCTTTCATCCTTGGGATCATGCCAAACAATCTACCTTTTAAATTAATCCTCCAGGATGATCAAACGTTGCATCATTTAAATGACCTATATATGAGATATTCTGAAATTATTAGATGAAGAGAGAAGGGGTGCTCTGCTCATGTTTGTAATAACTCTCCAGTATTTATTACATATGTCATTTCTACGTGAACCTTACACCTGAGTAGGAACTGAACAAAATTTGGAAATAGGTTAATTTTATCTCAGGAAGAAAATGCACACAGGAAAACATACACCTAAAGATTCTGAAAAGAAATTATTATCATGTGACAGATATTGTCATTCCTTAAATAGTTCATATATTTTATTTGGAATAAAAAAATTACTATGACAAAATTTTAGACAGGTAACATAGGAAGAAAAAAATCCCACCACCTTTGGCTCTGGTAAGTATTATACTTAAAATTGGAGAGTTTTATGTCTGAACAAGGGGCTCTGATGGCTCCGTTAAAGGCTCACTGTTAACCAAAGGGTCAGCAGCCTGAACTCACCAGATGCTCTACTGGAGAAGATTTAGCAGTAGACTTACAAAAATGACAGCCTTGACGACCCTAAGAGGCCGTTCTACTCTGTCCTAAAGTGTATGTGTGAGTCAGAGGCACCTTGATAGCAACAGTTTTCATTTGGTTTAAGTCATATCAGATCAAAAGGAGACTGTTTATATATATAAATATATCTATTGATGTTGTCAAGTGCTGACTCGTTAGTTCCATTTCATAGCAATCTGTATAGGGTTTCTGAGATGAAGAAGATGGGTTTGAATAGCTGAACTTTTGCATAGCTCTACACCAGGACCAAGCTGTAGAATAAGCACTAGTCAGCTAACCACACAGTCAGAGGTTCAAACTCACAAGTCACTCCTCAGATTCCCTATACAAGATTGCTCTGAGTTGGCACCTCTTAGTTGGCACCTTAGCATTGGCACTTAACTTGTTCTTTTTAAGTGCTGCCCCATAGGTTCTGACTCATAGCAACCCTGTATATGGTTTTTGAGAGAAGCTAGTGTGTTGGAGGGGCTGGTGTGTTTGAACTACCAACTTTGTCATTAGGAGTACAGTACTTATCTTGTAGCTCCACAACAGAACTGTATATGAATGTGCATATATGTGGATAGACAGATAGATAGATAGATAGATAGATAGATAGATAGATAGATAGATAGATAGATGTTGCTGTTAAGTGTTTTCAGGTGTGTTCTGACCCATAGCAACACTGTGTAGGATTTCCAAACAGCAGCTGGTGGGTATCAGTTACAGACCTTGTGGTTCAAACTGACCTTGTAATCCAGCGGATTATCCTGCAGAGCCTCACCAGGACTCCATATATCTAGATTGTTGTTGTTAAGTGCTGTCCATTCAGTTTCAACCTATAGCTACCCTGTACAGGTTTCCTGAGGAGCCACAGGTGAGCTTGAACTGCCAACCGATATTGCAACCCAGTGTATTAAGCTGTAGCACCACACCAGGAATCCGTATGTCTAGACAGTAAGAAATAAATTTAAATATATAAAAAGTATGCATGTATTTCTCTCTCTCTCTCTCTCTCTCTCTCTCTCTCTCTCCATATTTGTTGTTGTTGTTACATGCCTTGGAACTGGTTCTGACTCAAAGTGACTTTGTATAGGGTTTCTGAGGAGTGGTTGGTGAGTTTGAACTACCAACTTTGAGGTTCAAAAGACCTTGAGGTTGAATGCTTAACCTAAGGCACCACCCCAAGACTTCTTCTCTCAACACAAAAACTGGTATTTGAGTAAACACATACAAAGAGCTGATAGAGTCAGTAATATGAGAACAATATTAATATATAGAAAATGTAACTTCCAGAAGGTATTTGATGCTGAATTGTGATGTTAAGCAAACAAAATTCCTTATTCAAATAAATATTCTTTGGTTTATATATTTAATACACTGCAGAAAGAAATAAAAGATTGACCTTTCTTATTTGCCAGTTGTATTAAAACATAACTGGAGAAAAAGTATAGTAAATGATGCATTAAAATGACGTCATATCATTGCTCACCACACATATATAATTTTATCGAGCTTGTGAAATTAATTATAATTAAGAATATAGTGTTAAGAGCATGCTTTTAGTAATAAGACAACCATGGTACAATCACTGAGTCAGCATTTACTGCCTGTGGCTTTAGATGAGTTACTCAAACTTCTTGACAATTTTCTTATCTAAAACTGTGTCTAACAGTAAAATTTATGGTATGATATTTCCTGGGGATTAGAGTTGTAGCATAGTGGTTGAAAGACAAATTACTAACCTCAAGGTCAGCAGTTCAAAACTACCAGCTATTTCACTGGAGAAAGCTGAGGCTTTCTGCTCTTGTAAGTATTTATACCCTAGGAAACCCTACACAGGATCACTATGAGTCAAAATTGACTCCAAGGCACATAACCACCAACACCATCAAAGTTGTTAACAAAGAGAAGTACTGACAATATTGGTATTTAAATTCTAATTATGTAATGTATGTTACTTTTTATTATACAGTATCCAATGTCATCTTATAACCATCTTTATGTATGGTAATAAAATTAAGATTTTGTCCAGTCATATTTTGTAAATTACTCTTAATTATCAATTTCTGGAAAGAGAGAACTTTATCTTTTTAAATGTCAGGTAATTCATATAAACCAAAACCAGTATGAAATCACTGATGCTGAATATTAACTTTAATCTGCTATAGTTTACAGAATTTACACACTATGAGGAGAAGAAATAACACT
>NW_006409053.1:49914-53378 GCF_000296735.1 Chrysochloris asiatica | reverse complement strand
GCTATCTGCAACCCTCTACAATACCCAGTTATTATGTCCACTACGTTCTGCTGCTCCCTCGTCACTGCAGCCTACGTGATTGGCTTTATTGACTCCACTGTCACTCTGCTTGGCATGAGCACCTTACATTTCTGTAAATCCAATGTAATCCACCACTTTTTCTGTGACACATCCCCAATATTAGCCCTCTCATGCACTGACACACATAATGTTGAGATCATTATATTCATTTTTGCTGGATCCACTTTAGTGGCATCTCTCATCATAGTCTCTGTGTCCTACGTGTCCATTCTCTCTGCTATCCTGAAGATCAATTCCACAGCAGGTAAGCGAAAAGCCTTCTCTACCTGTGCCTCCCACCTCCTGGGAGTCACCATCTTCTATGGTTCCACGATTTTCACTTACTTAAAGCCTAGTAGGTCCTACTCCTTGGGCAAAGACCAAGTGGCCTCTGTTTTTTATACTATTGTGATCCCCATGCTGAATCCACTCATTTATAGTCTTAGGAACAAAGAAGTGAAAAATGCTGTCCTTAGAGTTATGCAGAAGACAGGGAGCACCAGGAATTTCAGATGAGAGTGATGTTAAATATGTAAAGTCATATTGGATATGCCGTTCATGTTTCTCTCTAAAAACAATTTAGTCTTTGCATTACTCTCTGTTTCTGTTTTGGATAAGAGCTAGATTTAAGCAAAACTAAAAAAAAATCACTAGTTATTTGATGTATTATGCAGAAAAGAAGTATAGAGCACAGTGGTTAAGAGTCCTTGTTTTACAATTAGACATTTCTGATTTTAATTTCTAGGTCAGTTACTCTATGGACATAACCCTAATAAGTTACTAATACTCTAAGTATTTTTTGTTTTGTTAAGTGACAAAAATATATATTCCCATTTGTTTCCTAGAATTATGTGGTTATAAAGTATAGTCTAGTAGGTTCTGACCCACAACGAACGAACCTGTATAGGGTTTCTGAGGAGTAGGTGGTTAATTTGAACCACCAACCTTGCGGTTAAAATCAACTTTGCAGTCCAGAGCATTTATCTACAACCCCACACTAGGATTCCCTCTAGAATTATGTTGTTGTTGCTGTGTAATGCCATTGTGTAATGCCATTGAGTTCTGACCCATAGTGACACCACATAGGGTTTCAGAGGGACAGCTGCTGAGCTTGAACTGTGGACCCTGCAAATCAAATGGATTTGCATTCTGGTGCATTAACCCACAGTGCCATATCTAGAATTATAGTAAAAGTTAAATCTCAAAAACTGAAAAGCAAAGCTGCTAAGGCAGTGCTAATAAATGTTCCTCATTACCTTTAGAATGAAGGAGCTCTGGTAGCATATTGGTTACCAATTAGGCAGTGAACTGCAAGGTCAGCAGTTTGAAACTACCAGCTGTTCTGCAGGAGAAAGATGAGGCTTTCTGCTCCTGTAAAGATTTACAGCCTCAGAAACCCTTTACAGGGTTGCTATGAGTTGGTTCTGATGCCAGGGCACAAAAGCACTACCACCACCATTAGGATATGTGCATATTTGCAAACTTAAGGAGCCCAAGGCTACAGTGCTAAAGCACTCAGCTATGAATCAACCTGCTCCTGAGAGAGAAAGATGTGGCTGTCTGGTTCTTTATTGATTCACAGCCTTGGAAACACTGGGAAGTTCTCCTTTGTTGCAATATTGTGAGTGCACAATTTTCTCTGTTATGAAGAATATGCACTGGTGTTTTGCAAATTATTTGGGGGTAAAATAATTGATACATGAATAGTTAAAAACTTTTAAATGATGATTATAATCTCAGCCCTTTACCCTTGTGGACTGATAATGAAATATGACTTGCAACATAATTAAGTATTGTTATTATTAAGTGCCATTCAATCAGTTCTCACCCACAGTGACTCCATCTAGGGTATCTGAGGAGCTGTTGGTGAATTTGAGCCTCCAACTTTCTGGTTCAAACTGATCTTGTAGAGCAGTGCATTATTCTACATAGCCGTACCAGGGTTCCTATAATTAAGTATAGAAAATTGTATATGTTACACGGTAGAAAACAGTGAAAAATAATAATGTATATGAAAATAATAAAGAAATGTTCTAATGATTCTATATTTTTTTATGTTCTTTTACATTCATACCTTTGTGTGCATGTATTTATTTCATATGTAAACAAAAATTCTATATTCTGTTGCTTTTGTGTTTACACATTCCAGTAAAATATTAGTTAATTCCTTAGTTGAATGTTATTTGTTAGAAACCATGGTGTCCATAACAACTTTGAGCAAGCTTATGTGCTAAGGAACTAAACACTGCCCAGTCAAGCTCCAACCTCACAGTCCTTCCTATGCTTGAGCCCATTACTGCTTTCACTGTTCCAATCTGTGAGATGGAATGAGTTGAAACACATTTTTAAGACAGCGAAACAGGCATGGGCCAAATAACAGTATCAGGAGGATTATAGTTAATGGCCTTAGGAAGGGGGCATGTATGAGTTATTTGTTGGAGTAGTGAGGGCATATTGGGACAGTAAAATTTGGGTCATTGGAGGCAGAGTAGGGGTTCATGCCCTATGTGAAGGATAATGTGTATATCTGTGAGGATGTGTGTGACCTGTGACCTGGGGAGAATGTATGTATAGTCCCTTGAGAAGAAGCCAGACCCCAGAAAGTGTGGTTCCATGTTGAAGCCATTCTTGTGTTTCAAGGGGGTTATAGAGGGGTGTTAAGGGGGAACAGCAAGCATTTGTGTGGACGGAGGTGGGAACATGGCTGCTAGTTTTGCTTTGTGGGTCGGCCTTATTGTTTTCCTGTGAGATGGGGTCATTGGTGGATTGATGACTCCTACAGTGTAGGACTCCTGTTTGTGTTGGGAGTTTTGCTGCTTGAAGTAGTTGTAAGATTAGGGGACTGTTGTTTATAGAGGAGCCTTTTGGGAGATTGTGTTGAAGGGAAGAGGCATGACTTCAATTACCCTATCTGAAGATATAATGGCATAGCTGGCCTGGTGTTGGCCTGTAGGTGAGGTGATGGACCTGTCATCGATAAACCATATATGATCAGGATGGGCAGTGGGGTGGAAGAGATGTGGGGTAGATGAGGGAGATGATCTAGAGCTTCCATACATGAGTGAGAGAGCTCCCTTGTGGTTACAGGGAGGAGGGAGGCAGGGTTGAGAGGGGGGCTAGATTCTAATTTAAAGTTGGGATTTTCAATGAAAACCATATGGAATAATTGAAGGCATGAAGGGGAGATGTTTGAGACTGCTTTGTGGGTGAGTAGATGTTGGAGGTGGTATAGAGACCTAATAGAAGGAGGTCATTCACATATTGAAGGAGGGTACTGGGTGAGAGATTGAGGTTAGAGAGGTCTTTAGCCAGTGCTTAGAATCTGGTGCAGCATACAGCAAGAACAAGCCAGCTGGTGAGGTAGGCGTGGCAGTTTTAATAGGGTATAATATGAGGGCAGCTTT
>NW_006409053.1:47274-48274 GCF_000296735.1 Chrysochloris asiatica | reverse complement strand
TTTTAAAGTGTTTCCAGGTGCAGGCCATTCACCCAGGCGCCTCTTTTCCTGAAGAACCTGGCCCAGGCAGCCGACACAATGGGAATCCTTTCAATCCTCCTTTTCCTCCCCCCATTTGAGGCTAGGTGCTAAAAAGTATGTTAGTTAAGCTTGAGAAACCAAGTTGCGGTTGTGAGATTTGAACCTGCGAAGTACGATGTGAAGGTGCCTGAATGTCTGGAAAAGTAAGATTGATAGCTGTACCTTGTCTTAGTCCCACCCAGCTTTGTGTAAAGTACCTTCCCTAAATAAAATGGAGGCGCAGACCGACCCAGGTGTGCATTACAGCTTGGAGGGCATGCAGTACAATTTGCAGGGCAGTGCATTGCTGCCTGCAGAGGCCACGATGCCTGTGGTCCAAAGTCTGCCCATTGGTGATGCATCCACTCTGGTTTCGGGGTCTCTTTGTCTCTCTTTTTGTGTCTCTGTGTCTCTTTTGCTATCCCTATTGCCACCAGATATCCCCTCCTTGTGAACCAAACACTCGTGTCGAGGTGGGTCCCCAGCAGGAGTAGGTGAGGCCAGATGGTGGAGAAGGAGGGAGGGAAGAGGAGGCAGATGGCGCAGAGGAGGAAGAAGGGTTGTATGGAGAGGGTGGTGCAAGTAGAGGATGGGCATGGTCTGATGGGTCAAAAGAGGAAGCATCGGGGAGCAAGGTTGAGTCTTGGGTGGGGGTCGTTTCTCATGGCTAGCAGGATTTGAGAAAGGGAGCAAGTGAGGCAGAGAGAAGGATGAGAACAGAGAGAAAAGAAAGCCTTTATGTAGGGGACCTCAGGGCACTTGTTGCTGTGCTAACAGAAGTTATCAAGATCACAAATGATGTTGAAATTGAAGGTGCCATTCTCTGGCCATTTGGAACCATTATCAAGTTCGTATTGCAGCCTCTCCTGATTACAGAAAAAGAGTAAGTGTCGTGGCTTGATATCAGGTTTAGCCTTAGCGCCTGTGCAGTCCAATGATT
>NW_006409053.1:45501-46330 GCF_000296735.1 Chrysochloris asiatica | reverse complement strand
CAGTCATGGGCTCAGTGGTTCTGCCTCCTTCACTTTGGGCAGGATATTTGAGGAACACTCACTTACTTGCACCTT
The DNA here is from genome assembly GCF_000296735.1 of Chrysochloris asiatica. NCBI lineage: Eukaryota > Metazoa > Chordata > Mammalia > Afrosoricida > Chrysochloridae > Chrysochloris > Chrysochloris asiatica. The sequence goes on along the minus strand of NW_006409053.1, from coordinate 46,255 downwards.
CTGGGTTGAGGAGTTCCTTGATGCAACTGCCAGAACTCTTAGCCAAAGTGACCTGTCTTACCACACTGAAAACATTCTCTCTTTTCTCTGGAGTCACCAGAGGTGACAGATGTGTGGTGAGCTGCAATAAGGGATGCAAGAAGTTTAGCTTTTTACCAGTCCCTTTCCCATTACCTCCAAGTATCAGCTGCTGTAGACAGTGGTGATGACTTGTAACAGCTGGGTTGCAGTAGCTTAGTGTCAATGTTACATTTTTGCAACTTTCAGCAGATATTGGGAACTCATTGGTTAATAAAATAGATATTGATAACATTGTTAGTTTCCTGAGAGTCAGAATTCAGATTTGCATAGTTCTTTACTGTGCTTAATACCCTTCCTCTATGTACTTCTGTCTTCTCATGCTTATTCTGTAATACCTCTGACACTTTGGTAAGGTTGAAAGACTTAATTTGATTAGCTTTTATCACCTTAGCCAAGCACATTGAAGTGTGATTGTGTTACAGCAGTTTTAGATTTGTGAAGCAGTTTCAGATTTTATTAGGCCAGCTGACTCAGAGGAGATAATTTCTCCAGATTCTGAGCCTTGAATGGAGGGCAACACAGGTGTATATGGGGTCAGAATCTGGGAGGGGCCAGGCTGCATACCTGTTTGAAGGCAAGGGGAAAACCAGGGGGATTGGTCCCATTTGGTGACCTGACTAGCATTATAGCTTGCCTTCTGAGCAGAGAAGGCAGTGAATGATTTTCCTGTTCA
>NW_006409053.1:42922-43965 GCF_000296735.1 Chrysochloris asiatica | reverse complement strand
AGCCTGAAAGGTGAAGAAGGGTCAGAGTTTCAAGATTCCACTAGGCCCTATTGGATCATTAAGCCTGGCATTTTTTTAAGATTTTGAGTTTATCCCATGTTTACTCTTCTGTGTATCCAGGACATTATAATGTAGTGTTTGTCTATCATTCTGTGGTGACCCCCCATATTGTATATTCCTTCACTTGTCCATATGAGGACACTTCAAAAGTCCATGAAAAAATGGAATTTCCTTTTCAATCCAAATTTCCTTGAACTTTGTCAAGCCCTCTTGTACGTATTTATCCTATGATTAGTGATTTAACCTCATTTCCCTTCTCACTTAGTCAACGTTCAAAGCATATTTAGTTCTCTGTGTAAGTATTTCCTTGACTACAGTGGTATAATGAATTGGCTAATGTCTCTCTTGCCAGTCGAGATCATCCAGTGTCCCTACTAATGAATCCAGATTTGGAGGGGAGATAGACAAGAAAAAAGTTTCAAACAGTCTCGCCAGTAGAAAGTAAAAAGGTGTTCTTTATTCAGCAGGCACATATCTTTTATGTGTTACAAAGCAAAGTGATTAACATCTGTGACATATTTGTATAAAGACAAGTAAACAAGAACAGGGAAGAGTATGCAAAAATGAAAGAACAAACTACTACCAAATATTTAGCCACTGAAAACCTTATGAATAGCAGAGAAACACTGTCAGATATAGTGCAGGAAAATTAGTCCTTCAGGTTGGAAGGCACTCAAAATGTGACTAGGGAAGGGCTGCCAACTCAAAGTAGAGTTTACAGTGATGACTGAATGAAGTAAAGCCTTTGGGAAAAAATCATGTGGGACCTTCATTTTCTTATGTGGCACAACTCAAAATGAAGAGAAACAGCTGTAAACATCCATTAAGAATCAGAACATGAAATGTACGAAGTATGAATCTAAGAAAATTAAATTTGTCAAAAATGAAATAGGTCTGGCAGCAGCTGAGGCAGAGTCAGGTAGGAGAGGCTCTGTGTGGAAGGGACTGAAAACCCAGAGAAGCTGCTTTCACAGAAAATCACC
>NW_006409053.1:39124-42672 GCF_000296735.1 Chrysochloris asiatica | reverse complement strand
GCGGGGCTACAGCCTGACCGGCACAGGGAAAGGGATGCAGTGACATTTGCAAAAGGAGGTGTGGGGGGATTCTACACATTTTTTCCTCCTCTTCCCTGTTGCATCTTCTTTGTCCAGTCTGGACACCTTCAGGCAGGTGGGTACACACACTGTCAAAAAATGTCCAGTGTTGAGCCCACAGTTTTTCCCACGCCACAGAGAGAAAGAGCCCTATCAGACCCAAGGGCAAATTCTTTGGCGGCTGGGTTGCAGCCCTAAAACTAATTTGTGTTGAACACTTTACTCTGGCATATCCAGCAAGATAAGAAGCTGAATGAAAAAAAAAGCAGGCCTATAAGGCCTGACAGACAAACCATATAAACAATCTGGAAAACCCCAAAATAAAAGGATGCAACTATCTCAAGAATTATGCTGTGCACATGCAGATATCTAATTGACCTTCAGAGACAAAAATATAAGACAATCTTTCTCCCATTAACTTCTCAATATCTATCTATGCACCTCTACGGTGGTGACTAGAGGAGGGGCCTGAGTGAGCGGACACCCCCAGACACTTCTGGAGGCTTCTATCGTGCACACACACTGCCTGTGTAGCAAGGTGACTGGCCAGTCGGCCACAGTTTTATTTTTATTTCAAAGTGGTGGTTCTTGTCTCTGCTTTTATAATGCTTCTTCTATTGCTCCTTTTGATCACTCATTTTTCCTGGAAGTGGGAGTTTTTTCCCCTACGTTACCCAGGAAAAGATAGAAATCATGGCCATACATCCAAGCTACAAGCATACTCCATAATATTCCACCATTGACACAAGAGCCAGTAAAAACTGCTAAACATCAGATGTGAAAAGGGAAGCATATCTCCTGATCATATCCACCAGGAGACACCCCCCAAATAAGCTTAATAACACAGCAATAAATATCCATTTAACAATTTAAAAAACCCAAATAACTACTGGAAATGAAAAAAAAAAAAAATCTCAAAAACAGAAAAGAATAACTGAGACAAATGAGCTGGAGACAGACAAAGGATCTCCAAAAGAGAAACAGCAGGTTTTGGATTTGCCTCAGAAAGAATTCAGAAAAATGATACGGAAACAAATTCATTTGCTCCAAAAAGGCGTGGAGGAAAACAAGGAAGAAGTCAAGAAAGTGCTACAAGAGCAATCAAACAAGATTGAAACAGCATTGGAAACAATTCAAAACCTGCAAAAAGGGGTCCAGATGATTAATAATAAAATATCAGAAATGGACAATACACTGAAAGGGGAAAGGAGCAAATTTGAAGAGATGGAAGCCAGAACCAGCAAGCTGGAAGGCAAATCTCTCAATACTGCCAAGATAGAAGAGCAAGCAGAAAAAAGGATAAAAAAAATCTGAAGAGAGTCTAAGATTCATGTTAGATAACATGAAGAGGAACAATTTAAGAATTATTGGCATTCTGGAACAAGAAGAATCAGAGAAGTCCACAGAAGAGATAGTTGAAGAGCTTCTGGAAGAAAATTTCCCAAACACTTTGAAAGATGAGGCGATAAACATATAAGAAGCCGAATGAACCACAGGAAGGATAGACCCCAAAAGAAAATAACCAACACATATAATAATCAAGCTCTCCAAAATCAAAAACAAGGAGAAAATCCTAAATGTGGCCAAGGAAAAGAGAAGTGTTACTTACAAAGGTAAGCAAATCAGATTAAGCTCAGACATCTCAGCAGAAACCACGCAGGTAAGAAGGCAATAGGGAAACTTATACAAAACCCTAAAAGAATAAAACTGCCAACCAAGAATCATCTATCCAGCAAAATGATCAATCAAATATGATGGTGCAATCAAAACATTCCAGGATAAACAGAAGTGAAAATATTTTGTCAAAGCCAATCCATCACTTCAAAACATCCTAAAGGGAGTTCTTTGGACTGAAAACCAACAAGAACAGACAACAAACAGAGATTGACAGGCATGGCAACACCACCTGAAATGCAGACAGCAGATAGCAGAGTCCAGAACAGAACAAATCTACAACAACAAATTCAAAGGAGCTGGGAGGACAACCAAAGATCAAAATAAGATCAAAGTCAAGGGAAAAATGTAGGAAGAGAGCTCCAGGTGGTGAGGAGGTCAGGTAGATTACAGGGTACAATAGATTCTCTTAAATGGAGAGAAAAGTTAATAGACTATAAGGTAACCTCCAAAAAAGTTATAACTTCACAACTTACCATGAAAATGAACTTCCAAGCAGAACAAGCAAGCATTAAAACTAAGAAAATACTGACAAGAAACAGCAAAAAAAACACAAACTCAGCACAAGAAGGCATGCAGAAGAAAGGATCGAACAGCACTACCAAAATATTAACATAATGGCAGCAATTAATTCATACCTATCAATAATTACAATGAATGTCAATGGATTGAATGCACCAGTGACGATAAGGAGAATGGCAGAATGGGTAAGAAAACAAATCCTTCAATATGCTGACTGCAAGAGACACACCTTACACACAAAGACAAAAAAAAAAAAAAAAACAACTAAAAGTTAAAGGATGGAAAAAAATATACCATGGTAACTACAATAAAGAAACAGGAATGGTAATACTAATCTCTGATAAAGTAAACATTAAGACAAAACCCAGCATAATAGATAAAGGACACCATCATATGATCAAAGGGTCAATTGAGTAAGACGACATAACCATAAGAAATATCTACTCTCCCAATGAAGTAACATCAAGTTATACGAAGCAAACCCTAATAGAATTGAAAAAATAAATAAATAAATCTACAATTATAGTGGAAGATTTTAAAACACCACTTTCGAAAAGAGACAGAATAACCAGAAAGAAAGTCAACAAAATTACAGAGGAACTAAACAGCACAATCAACGAACTTGACCTCATAGATGTATACAGAGCATTTAACCCAACAACAGCACAATATACATTCTTCTCCAGTGCACACAGAACATTCTCTAGAATTGACCAAAGCAAGCCTCCATAAGTTTACAAACATCAAACTACTACAAAGCATCTTTTCAGACCGCAATGCTATAAAACTAGAAATCAACAATAAGAAGACCAAGGAAATAAAGTCGAATACATGGAAATTGAATAATACCCTGCTGAAAAGTTACTGTGTAAAACAAGAAGTTAAATGTGAATTCATAAAGTTCCTAGAAACAACTGAGAATGAAAACACAACATACCAAAATCTTTGGAACACAGCGAAAGCCAGTGCTGAGAGGAAAATTTTTTGCGATAAATGTGCACATCCAAAAAGAAGAAAGAACCAAAAATTGAATATTAACACAACATCTCCAGCAGTTAGAAACTGACCAACAGAGGGAACCTACAGTCACCAAAAGAAAAGAAATAATAAACATAAGAGCAGAAATAAATGAGATGGAAAACAGAAAAACTATAGAAAGCATCAACAGGACAAGAAGCTGGTTCTTTGAAAGGATTAAGAAAATTGACAAACCATTGGCAAAACTAACAAAAGAAAAGAGGGAGAAGACACAAATAACTCTTATTAGAAACCAAATGGGTGATGTCACAATG
>NW_006409053.1:36321-37519 GCF_000296735.1 Chrysochloris asiatica | reverse complement strand
TCACAGCAACTCTGATCCTGAGAGTGCCACAACAGCTCTGGGTCCAAGGATATTGTGACAGCTCCAGGGGCAAGGATGTTGCAACAGCTCTTGATCCTTCATCGAAGAAACTGAGGCCACTCGGAGAGGTGAAGTGAAGTTTCAGATTTTATTAAACTGGCTGGCTCAGAGGAGCTGATTTCTCCAAATTCTGAGTGCTGAGTAGAGAGCAACATGGGCTTTTATGGGGTCAGAGTCAGGGTGGGGTTAGGTTGCAGACCTGTTTGAGGACAGGAGGCAAACCAGCTTGATTTGTACCATTCGATGACCTGATTAACATTCTCGCTTGTCTCCTGGGTGGAGGGGGAGAGGAAGGCGGGGATTGGTCCCACTCAGTAACCTGATTAGCAATCTAGCTTATTTCCTGGGTGGGGAAGATTGGTCCTGATCAGTAACCTGATTAGCATTCTAGCTTATCTCTTGGGCAGGGAAGAGGCAGTTAAGGTTTTACTTTTCCTGTTCAATTTTTCCTTCCTCTTTCAATCCATCTAATGGATTTATTCTTTTTTTTTTTTAACTTACTTTCTTATTATCACCATGAAATCTTTTTCAAAGGACTGATCTCCGTGACAACATGTCCAAAGTACATGCAAAAAGTCTTGCTATCCTTGCTTCTGGATTGCTCGTATGGCACTGTGGGCTAATGTGTCAGACTGCAAAGTTAGTTTGAACTGCAAGGTCAGTAGGTTCAAGCTCACCAGCTGCTCCTTGGAAACCCTATACAAAGTTGCTGTGGGGCAGAATCCACTAGACGGCACTTAACAACAACAACAACAACAACACTTGCTTCTGAGAAGCATTCTGCCTATACTTATTACAGGACAGATTTTGTTTGCTCTTCTGACAGTGAAGAGTCTTTCAGCAGTTTTTACCAATAACGCTATTCTAATACTCAGTTCTTCTCCAGTCTTCCTCTTTCATTATCCAGCTTTCACATGCATATGAGGCAATTGAAAATATCCTGGCTTGGTTTATATATCCCTTAGTTAGTCCTCAGAGTTACATCTTGTCTTAACACCTTAAAGAAATCGTTTTCAGCAGATTTGCCAAATGAAATCAATCATGTGATGTCTCTACTGCTGCTTCCAGGAATTGGTTGTTGAGCCAAGTGAAATGACATCTTTGATCATTTTCAATCTTTTTCTTATTGCTTTCATTG
>NW_006409053.1:24281-35884 GCF_000296735.1 Chrysochloris asiatica | reverse complement strand
TCAGTAAAATGCAAGTAAACATCTTTCTGGCAAGTTCTACTTTCAGCCAAAAGACATCTTGTGTTAGCAATACTATCCCTGTCCCTCATTCCCAGTCTTCTATGACTCTGGCTTGAATTTCTTTTAGCTTGTTGTTGATGTGTTATTGCAACAAATTTTTTATTATTATTTTCATCAAAATTTTAGCTGTGTAATATTAATGCTTGTTCTTGGGGCTGTTGTTACGTGCTGTCAAGTCCATTCTGACTCATAATGACATGTATTTTGTTTAATAGTTTTGCATTCTGCTGGTTCACTTTCTTTGGAATGGGCGTGTCACATTTTTCCTGTATCTCTCATGCTTTGGGGGACAGGGAGTTTGAAGATTTAGTCCAACTGAGTCACTGCTTCTCAGTCTTACACTAACAATAAGTATTCACCTTAAAGCTCTTTATTGCAAAGTGAAAGTATACATAGAGAGAGAAATGGGTCTGTCTCTACAAGTACAGAAGACCTGGTAAAATTGCAAAGCATAGACGAAATAAAAGTGAAAGTAGAGTTCTGAGAGAGAAGCAGGTCTGTCTCCAAAGTGGAGAAGAACTTGTGGGGTTGGGGTTCACTAATTTATAAAGGTATGGAATCTCCTCCTCCAAGAGTGGTATGTTGAATATATACTGTTTTTTAGTAAAAAGGTGCAGGCTTCTTGGAAATGGCATGCCATCTGTAGTTATAAGTTGTAGGAACTATCTTCATGGGTTGTCTTCCTGCAACCAGCTGCTTCTATTAGGGTTTCAGGTCCTGATAACCTTACCTCTGCCTCCAGGCAATTGGTTTCAATGTTATCATTATTGTTGGACTAGAAATGCCTTCCATCTCTTCTTGATCCCTTTCTAGTAGTAGAGGAAGCAGCACAAAAGGGTGGCTATGAACCCAGGGTGAGACAGGCCTAGGGCCCAGGGGTCCAAACCTATTTCTGACAGGAACACAAATGGATTTCTTCTAGTTATTTTACCAGGTAGCTATCTTCCTAATTTCTAGGTAAAAGCATATGAATGCTTCCAGCGAAGCAATAGTTTGTTAAAACATTTCAATAAGTATTCTATCAATTCCTGAAAACTTGTGTTTTGCTAATGTTTTCAGTGAAATTTAGATCCTTTCCTTCAATATTTTCAGTTTGTTTCATATGAAGTCTATTGAAATGGGTGAAAATAAGCCATTACTTTGGTATAGTAATTCAGTGTATTTCTTCCATTTATTTTGGTGTTTTCAGACTAAGAGCAGACTAGGACAAAGGAATAGACGATCTACCTCTAATGGATTAGCACCTGAAATCCTCTGGAATATAAGCCCAAAATTGTCTGGTACAATGCCATAAGATGAGCCCCTCAGGATGTAAGGCATTCAACATATGACTGATTAAGAGCTGACTCTTCAACAAAGAATTTGTCCAGGGATTTGTGCCCCCTGACAACATGTCCAAGGTGCATGATGTATCTAACTCAGTGTATTCTGAATTGTATCTAAGAAGCATTCTGGCTATAGGTCTTACAAGACAGATTTTGTTTGTTCTTCTGGCACTCAGGGTCCTTTCAACAGTTTTTGTCAACTTACTGATGTTGAAGACCTTCATTTGCTGGTGTAGAACAACAGAAAACAGCTGCAAATACCGACAGATACCCAGTACATAGAAGGAACAGTAAAAGATCCTGGGTATTAGTGAGCCAAAATGGATAGGTAATGGTCATCTTGAATTTGACAATCATATGGTTTACCATGGGAATTGCATTTATTGTCAAAAGATACATCTTGAAGTACAAGGCAGTGATAAGAAAACTATACACCAACAAGCAAGGCCACTTAATACAATTATTCAAATTTACACATCACTCACAAAAGTCAGTTATGAAGAAATTTATGATTTCTAGACAACCCTTCAGTCAGAATCTGATCAACATGAAATCAAGATACTTGATAATTAATGGTGATTTGAATGTGAAAGTTGGAAATAAGAAGAAGGACCAGTGATTGGAAAATATGGCCTTGGTGACACTGAATATATTTTGATAAAATATGCCAAGACTTATTCATTGCAAATTTTTATTCATCTGACTTCACCAACATTAGAATTCAAAGGCACACATTTATTTTGGTGTTCCTATTTATTATTTAGATTTCCTGTATGAGATAATTAAAATACTGCAGTTTGGATCAGGAGCCTGAAAAGTGAATAAAGGTCTCAAGATTCCACTGGACCCTATTTGATCATTAAGCCTGTTTTTGTTTGTTTGTTTGTTTGTTTTTAAGATTTTAAGTTTGTCCCACCCTTACTCTCCTGTCTATCCAGGATTTTGTAATGTAGTGTCTTTCAATCTGTGCTGTTCTCCCATATTATTCCAAGGCCATATTATTTCTTCACTTGTTTGTATGAGGGCACTTTAAAAAGTTCATGAAAATATGGCACTTTCTTTTAAATCCATATTGTCTTGAATTTTCTCAAGCCCTCTTATACATATTTTTCCTATAATAAGTGATTTACACTCATGTCCCTTCTCGCTTCAGTCAACTTTCAAAGCATGTTCAGTTCTTTGTGTAAATATTTTCATGACAACAGTGATATAGTGAAATCTCTAATGTCTCTTCTAGGCATAGTCTAATTCCCAACAAATAATGTTTCTGCCCACCTGTGTCTAGTAAGTGAAGGTAAGAGAAGATACTGATAGGATGACATGATTCTGCTGTGGATGTTAGCAGAGTTCATTGTCTTTGTAAAAACTCTAGCATTGGTATAAAATGAACCATCTCAGAAGCAGGAGTGGAGGGATCCCATTGTAATAGAAGAAAATCCAGAAGTGGGTCGTGTCCTTTGTATTCCAAGATCCTTGTACATTTAACTTCCTTGACTATGGAACAGAAAGCTGTGACACTAAAGAAATAGCAGAGGAGCAGCAGAAACTAGAACCAGTGCAAGAGAGAGAGTGCTAGACTTCCTAGTTCATGAAACAAGAAAAGCTGAGAGCCTTTGTCTCTGAGGTTTCATTGCAGAGTTGAGTGCCTCCTGATACTTAATTGGGATTGGAGCTGGGTTTGCTGACTCATGGAGTTAGAGCCCAGGGCCTTCAGGATGAGGATTATGGTGGAATGGCGTGTCCTATCTGCATTTATCAGCAGTCATAAAAGAGCTTTGTAATGGAGGCCTACTAGAGAGAGGCCAGCCTGTGGGCACAGCTAAGGAATGGCTCTCCTGACTGGAACAATTGTGCCCATATAATCTCTCATCCTTCATTGTAACCTATTAACTTCCCTAACAAACCCTGTAACTGTGAAAATGGTGTCTGACTTCCATGTGGTCATCATAATGAATGATCAGACCCAGATGAGGACTAAAAGGTTTTCAGAGGTGTGTTAGTCATATATTTTTGCAATTTTTCACAACAGTGGTCACATAGTATTTGCCATTTTGTGCCTCATTTCACTCCTTATAAGACAGTATGGCTGGACTTTGTCTCTCATACTTCCCACCTACTATCAGGAGGGACCAGTCCCTGGAGAAAGGCATCATGACAGTTAAAGCAGAGGGTCAGTGAATAAGGGGAAGATGCCCAAAAATGAGACGGTTTGGAACAGTAGTAGTAACAATGGACTCAAGTGCACGGTGAGAGTGACACATGCTTGTGAGAGTGACAGAGGACTGGGCAGTATTTTATTCTGTTGTGCATAAAGTTACTGTGAGTTGGTACAACTCAAAGACAGCTGAGAACAACAACAGTTTCACTCAACATAATGTCCTTGAGGCAATTTCATTTTATCAGATGTTCTGCAAAATTATCTTTATAATTTAACATGATGTAGCATTTCCATGGTTTGTATGTAAGCGGGAAGAGATAGGAAAAATAAGAATGGAAGAGGTAAACACGAAGAGGAAATAAGAAGAGAGTTGTTACATTGTGAGAAATGTAATTAATGTCATAAAGCAATATGTATAAGAAATGTTGAATGAAACACTGATTTGCTTTTTAAATTTTGAAACAAATCAATATGAAAAGATTCTTAAAAAGTATGTTGTTGTAGTTGTTATTGTTAGGTGCGCACAAGTCAGTTCTGACTCATGGTGATCTTATAGAATGAAAGACTGTATAATCTTGGCCCATCATACTCCTAATCATGTCACTTTGAAGGCAGTAGACAACTGTCTGTTGAAAGTCTAACGTGAATCTATTAGTACTTGAGCTTTCATTCTTGGATGTGTGCCAAGCAATGTACCTTGGAAATTAGTCCTCTAGGATGATCAAACGTTGCATCATTTAAATGACCTGTATATGAGATGTCCTGAAATTATTAAATGAAGAGAGAAGGGGTGTTCTGCTCTGCTCATGTTCATAATAACTCTCCAGTATTTATTAGACATATTATTTATATGTGAACCTTACATCTGAGTAGGAACTGAACAACATTTTGAGATAGGTTAATTTTATCTGAAGAGAAAAATGTACACAGGAAAACATAAACCTAAAGATTCTGAAAAGAAAATATTATCATATGCCAGAAATTGCAATCCTTTATATAGTTCATACATTTTATTAAGCATAAAAATCTCACCATAACAAAATTTTGGACAGGTAATAAAAGAAGAAAAAAATTCCAACACCTTTGGCTCTGGTAAGTATTATACCTAAAATCTGAGAGTTTTAAGACTGAACAAGGGGTGCTGATGGCTCAGTTAAGTGCTCACTGTTAACCAAAGGGTCAGCAGCCTGAATTCACCAGATGCTCTACTAGAGAAGATTGGGCAGTACACTTGGCCATGGAGACCCTATAAGGCAGTTCTACTCTGTTCTAAAGGGTATGTGTGAGTGCTGTTCCATGGGTTGTGACTCATAGCAACTCTGTATATGGTTTCTGAGAGAAGCTAGTGTGTTGGAGGGGCTGGTGGATTTGAACTGCCAACTTTGTCATTAGTAGTACAGTGCTTGTCTTATAGCTCCACACCAGAACTGTACAAGTGTACATATATGTGTAGATAGATAGATAGATAGATAGATAGATAGATAGATAGATAGATAGATAGGTAGATAGATAGATAGATGTTGTTAAGTGTTTTGGGGTCTATTTTGACCCATAGCGACACTGTAGGATTTCCAAGCAGCAGCTGGTGTGTTTGAGCTACAGACTTTGTGTTTAAACCAACCTTGCAATCTATCAGATTATCCTGCAGAGCCTCACTAGGACTTCATATATCTAGACTGTTGTTGTTAAGTGCTGTCCATTCAGTTTCAAACTATAGTAACCCTGTATAGGCTTCCTGAGGAGCCACAGGTGAGCTTGAACTGCTGACCTTGCTTTTCAATCCTATTTTGCAACCCAGCGTATTAAGCCGCAGCACCTCCACCAAGACTCCATATGTCTAGATACTAAGAAATACATTTAAATATTTAAAAAATATGGATATATTTCTCCCTCTCCATATTTGTTGTAGTTGTTACATGCCTTTGAACTGGTTCTGATTCAAACTGACTTTGTATAGGGTTTCTGAGGAGTGGATGGTGAGTTTGAACTACCAACATTGAGGTCCAAAAGACTTTGAGGTTGAATGCTTATCATTCAACCTTATCACAAGGTGCCACACCAGGACTTCCTCTCTCAACACATAAGCTGATATTTGAGGAAACACATACAAAGAGCTGATAAATTCAGTAATACGAGAGCAGTATTTATATATAGAAAATGTAACTTTCAGAAGAAATTTGATGTCAAATTGTGAAGTTAAGCAAACAAAATGCCTTCTTCAAACAAATATTCTTTGGTTTATATATTTAATATACTGCAGAAAGAAATAAAATATTGACTTTTCTTATTTTCCAGTTGTATTAAAACATACTGGAGAAAAAGGATAGTAAATAATGCAGTAAAACTATATTATATCATTGCTTACTACACATATAATTTTATTGAGCTGCTGAAATTAATTATAATTAAGAATATAGTGTTAAGAGCATGCTTTTAGTAACAAGACAACCATAGTAGAATTGCTGAGCCAGCATTTACTACCTGTGCCTTTGGATGAGTTACTTGAACTTCCTGATGATTTTCTTATCTAAAAGTGTGTCTAACAGTAAAATTTATGGTATGATATTTCCTGGGGATTAGAGTTATAGCATAGTGGTTGAAAGACAAATTACTAACCTCAAGGTCAGCAGTTCAAAACCACCAGCTATTCTACTGGAGAAAGTTGTGGCTTTCTGCTCCTGTAAGTATTTATACCCTAGGAAACCCTACGCAGGATCACTATGAGTCAGAATTGACTCCAAGGCACATAACCACCAACACCATCAAAGTTGTTAACAAAGAGAAGTACTGAGAATATTGGTATTTAAATTCTAATTATGTAATGTATGTTACTTTTTATTATGCAGTATCCAATGTCATCTTATAACCATCTTTATATATGGTAAGAAAATTAAGATTTTGCTCAGTCATATTTTGTAAGCTACTTTTAATTATCAACTTCTGGAAAGAAAGAACTTTATCTTTTTAAATGTTAGGTAATTCATATAAACCAAAACCTGTATGAAATCACTAATGCTGAATATTAATTTTAATCTCCTACAGTTTAGAGAAGTTGCACACTATGGGGAGAAGAAATAACACTAACGTGTCTGACTTCATCCTTGAGGGATTGACAGACTCTGAGGAGATAGGGCTGGTCCTCTTTAATCTATTTCTCCTGATATACCTGGTTACTGTGCTGGGGAATGCAGGGATGATACTGATCATTCGCCTGGATCTCCAGCTGCACACCCCTATGTATTTTTTCCTCACCCACCTGTCATTTCTTGATCTCAGCTACTCAACAGTCTTTACTCCCAAAACTTTAGAGAACTTACTAACTTCCAACAAACATATTTCATTTGGGGGTTGCTTCACACAGATGTATTTTTTTATCTTCTTGGCTGGCATTGAATGTTTTCTTCTCTCTTCGATGGCCTATGACCGCTATGTAGCTATCTGCAACCCTCTACAATACCCAGTTATTATGTCCACTACACAGTGCCGCTCCCTCGTCACAGCAGCCTATGTGATTGGCTTTACTGACTCCACTGTCACTCTGCTTGGCATGAACACCTTGTATTTCTGTAACTCCAATGTAATCCACCACTTTTTCTGTGACACATCCCCAATTTTAGCCCTCTCATGCACTGACACACGTAATGTTGAGATCATTATATTCATTTTTGCTGGAATCACTTTAGTGGCATCTCTCATCATAGTCTCTATGTCCTATGTGCCTATTCTCTCTACTATCCTGAAGATCAATTCCACAGCAGGAAAGCGAAAAGCCTTCTCTACCTGTGCCTCCCACCTCCTGGGAGTCACCATCTTCTATGGTGCCATGATTTTCACTTACTTAAAACCTAATAGTTCCTACACCTTGGGCAAAGACCAAGTGGCCTCTGTTTTTTATACTATTGTGGTCCCCATGCTGAATCCACTCATTTATAGTCTTAGGAACAAAGAAGTGAAAAATGCTCTCATTAGAGTTATGCAGAAGACTCAGAGCACCAGGAATTTCAGATGAGAGTGATGTTAAATATGTGAAGTCATATTGAGTATGGCTTTCATGTTTCTCTCTTAAAACAATTTAGTCTTTGAATTATTCTCTGTTTCTGTTTTGGATAATAGCTAGAATTTGGCATAACTAAAACAGTTTCACGAGTTATTTACTGTATTATGCAGAGAAGAAGTATACAGCACAGTGGTTAAGAGTCCTTGCTTTACAATTAGACATTTGAGGTTTTAAATTCTAGGTAGGTTGCCCTATGAACATGACCCTAGTAACTTACTAATACTGTAAGTATTTTTGTTTTGTTAAGTGAGAAAAATATATATTCCTATCTGTTCCCTAGAATTATGTTGATGTAAAGTGCTGTTTAGTAGGTTCCAACCCACATCGAACCTGTATAGGGTCTCTGAGGAGTAGCTGGTAAATTCAAACCACAGCCTTGTAGTTAAAACCACCTTTCCGGTTCAGAGCATTTACCTACGGTCCCACATAGGGCTCCCTCTAGAATTATATTGTTGTTTTTGTAAAGTGCCATTGAGTTAGTTCCAACCCACAGCAACTCCTATAGGGTTTCTGAGGAGCAGCTGGTGATCTTGAACTGCAGACCTTGCAAATCAAATGGCTTTTCAGTCTGGGGCATTAACCCACAGTGCCACATCTAGAATTATAATAAAGATTTATCTCAAAAAATACAGAGCAAAGCTGTTAAGGCAGTGCTAATAAATGCTCATCATTACCATTAGAATATGTGCATAAATGCAAACTTAAGGAGCCCAGGGGTGCAGCACTTATAGCACTTAGCTGTGAACCAATCAGCTGCTTAGAGAGAAAGATGTGTCTGTCTGCTTCTTTATAGATCCACAGCCTTGGAAACACGTGGAAGTTCTCCTTTGTTGCAATATTTTGAATGCACAATTTTCTTTGTTACGAAGAAAATACACTGGGTGTTTTGAAAATTATTTTGGGGTAAAATAAGAGATACACAAATAGTTTGAAATTTAATAATGATGATTATAACCTTATCCCTTTACATTTGTAGACAGATAGTGAAATATGTATTGTGATATAATTAAGTATTATTATAAAGTGCCATTAAGTGAGTTCTTACCCACAGCGATTCTATCTAGTGTATCTGTGGAGCTACTGGTGAGTTTGAACCTCCAACCTTGTGGTTCAAACTGACCTTGTAGTCCAGTGTTTTACTTTACAAAGCCACACCATGGTTCTTATAATTAAGTATAGAAAATTGTACATGTTAAATGGTAGAAAACAGTGGAAAATAATAATGTATATGATAATAATAAAGAAATGTCCTAATCGTTCTACAATTTTTTTCATGTTCTTTTGCATTCATACCTTTGTGTGCATGCATTTATTTCATATGTAAAAAAAATATTATATTCTGTTGCTCTTGTATTTCCACATACCAGTAAAATATTGGTTAATTCCTAGTTGATTGTTATTGTTAGAAATCATGGTGTCTCTATCTACTCTGAGCAACCTTATGCACAACAGAACTAAACACCGTCCAGTCAAGCTCCAACTCACAATCCTTGCTATGCTTGAGCCCATTACTGCTTCCACTGTTCCAATCCATCTTGTATGGGTCTCCCCTTTTTCCTGACTTTCCACTTTAACAAGCAAGATGTCCTCCTCCAGGGACTGGTCCCTCCTAATAAGATGTCTGAGGTACGAGACATGAAGTCTGTGCATCCTGGTTGCTAAGGCACATTGTAGCTGTACTGTTTCCAAAACAGATCTCTTTGTTCTTTTGACTAAGTTGGATAAGTTATAAATGTAAATGACTTACTGGCCCCATCCCTAGTTACATGAGCTCATCAGGAGATACTGGAATTGGGCGAGCAGGAGCACTCATGTACCTCTGGCCCTATTATGCTTCTCCTTCCTCTGCCACTTAAACCTGATAGCCTCCTCCTGAGGGGCAGTCATGGGCTCAGTTGTTCTGCCTCCTTCACTTTGGGCAGGGTATTTGAGGAACACTCACTTACTCACTCACTTACTTGCACCTTCTGGGTTGAGGAGTTCCTTGATGCAACTGCCAGCACTCTTAGCCAAAGTGACCTGTCTTACCACACTGAAAACATTCTCCCTTTTCTCTGGAGTCACCAGAGGTGACAGATGTGTTAAAGGAGCTCTGGTTGCAATAAGGGATGCAAGAAGTTTAGCTTTTTTCCAGTCCCTTTCCCATTACCTCCAAGTATCAGCTGCTGTAGACAGTGGTGGTGACTGGTAATAGCTGGGTTGCAGTAGCTTAGTGTCAATGTTACATTTTTGCAACTTTCAGCAGATATTGGAAGCTGATTGGTTAATAAAATAAATATTGATAACAATGTTAGCTTCCTGAGAGTCAGAATTCAAATTTGCATATTTCTTACTGTGCTTAATATCCTTCCTCTAGGTGCTTCTGGGTTCTCATCCTTTCTCTGTACTACCTGTGACACTTTGGTAAGGTTGACAGACTAAATCTGAACAGCTTTTATCTCCTTAGCCAAGCACATTGAAATGTGTTTGTGATATGCAAACTCAGAATTGCTGTCACAGTTGGTTCTTTTTATTTACTGAACAGCAATGAAAAGAGTCCCACATCTTTTTAGGGAAGATCAAATATATAACACATATACTTTGCTGTGTTTAAAATTTGGCCTTTTTGTCCAGCATGTAACAATGGAAAAAGATGACAAAACTCTTGAGAGCTAACACCAAGCAAAAGTGTATCCCTGTGTTAATGCCAACTGACTTTTCCCCACCAGGACAGAAGAATAAACTTGGCATGAGAATCTGAAAATTTGAAATATTCTACCACCTGTAAACCAGAGGGTAGAGTGGCTTCCTGAAAGCAGGTGAAGAGAAGTGGCAGAACTCAGGAAGTCCTCTTGGAGAGGTTATTCAGGTAGAGGACATGAGTGTCCTTTAGACACAGATTGAGGGTTTATAGGAGGCATATTTCCTGCTTTTCCTCAGACATTAAAGGCAGCAACCGGTTTTTTTTTTTTTTTTTTTTTTTTTCCCCCAAGAAGTTTTGAGGTTAGACTCTTAAAGAGACAGTGCTTTAGGTACAGGAGGCAAGGCAGACAGGAATAATAGGCCTGGCATATTGGGTCTGAAGTGTGCTGGTTGGGGGTCAAGCTTCCATGGGACTTTAATCTCAGAGTCACCCTTTCCCTCTTAGAGTCATGGGCAGTCCAAAGAGCCCCTGTGTGAGACCACCTGGGAGGTTCAAGGACATTCGGACTGACTGACCAAGCCTCATGTGAATGTCCTCCAGCTGAGAATGATTTTTATAAATGTATCTCAGCTTTGAGATCCCTACACATCAAAGGATTCCCAACACCTCTGTATGGTCTAACTCTCACAAGAGACCACCTAGTCACCTGGGCCAGAGGGAAGAAGAGTCTTTTTTCATCTTCACACTCTGGAATATAAGCAGTGACTCATAAAAATCCTACAGAAGTGTAAAAGAACAGGACACAAGAAATGAAGACCACTCAGGCAGAAAATCACACACATGCTCACATCTCCTTACGCAGTACCTCCATATTTGTGGTTAAGCCTTAGGCTTCTCTGGTTGGCTCAGAAGTCTTTGGTACCAAGTCCATTTCTCACCACACCTAAAAGGCTGGGGGAAAACTGCACTGACCAAGATCAGACAAGATCAGACCCTGGTGATTTGAATGTAAAAGTTAGAAATAAGAAGAGGAATCAGTAGTTGGAAAATATGGCCTGATGATGCTGGATATATCTTGATAAAATATGCCAAGACTTATTCTTTCAAATTTTTATTCATCTTACTTTACCAACAATAGAATTCAAAGAAATATATTCGATTTTGGCGTTCCTTATTCATTGCTTAGCTTTCATGTATTTTGTTGTTTTTATGTGAAGTAGAGTTGGTTCTGACTCACAGAGACCCTGCATAGGGTTTCCAAAGCTGTAAATCTTTACAGGAGCAGAAAGCCTCATGTTTCTCCTGGGGAACAGTTGGTAGTTTTGAACTTCTGAATGTGAAGAGGACTTAAAACATTTACTGATGAAGATCAAAGAGCAC
>NW_006409053.1:19692-22641 GCF_000296735.1 Chrysochloris asiatica | reverse complement strand
TACGCTACCAGAGGGATCTAATTACAATCTAACAAGAAAAGCCTGGAGTCAAGCATCATTTATACTCAAGATCCTTGTAAATCAAGTCTCCTTGACCATGGAACAGAAAGCCCTAACTCCAGAGGAGTGGCAGAGGAGCAGCAGAACCAAGAACCAGAGCAAGAGACAGAATGGTAGACATCCCAGTCCAAGAACAAGAAAAGCTGAGTGACTTTGCCTAATTGCAGGGTTGATGCCTCCAGACACTTCATTGGAGTTGGAGCTAGGATGGCTGACTCACGCAGTTAGAGCCCTGTGCCTTCAGGATGAGGATTATGGTGGAATGGCATGTCCTGTCTGCATTTATCAGCAGTCATAAAAGAGCTTTGTAATGTAGGCCTACAAGAGGGAGACCTGCCTAGAGAAACAGATAAGGAAAAGCTATACTGTCATGAACAATTGTGCCCAGATAATTTTTCATCCTTCATTGTAATCTGTTAACGTCCCTAATGAACCCTGTAACTGTGAAAATGGTGTCTGACTTCTGTGTGGCCATGTAATGAATTATCAAGCCCAGATGAGGAATAGATATTTTTCAGAGGAATGATTGGTGTCATGCATATATTTGTGAATTTTTTCACAATAGTGGTCTCATACCATATTTCCCAATTTGTGACTAATTTCTCTATATAGAAAACATGAAGGTCAGACTTTGTCTCTCATATTTCTGAAATATTATCAGGAGGGACCAGACGCTGAAGGAAGACATCATGATAGTTAAAGTGGATGGTCAGTAAATAAGAGGAAGTTCCCTAACGAGATGGATTGGAGCAGTAGCAGCAACAATGCGCTCGAGTGTCGTCATGATGGTGAGATTGACAGAGGACTGGGCAGTAATTACTTCTGTTGTGCATAAAGTTACTGTGAGTTAGTATGACACAAAGGCACCTAGCAACAACAACAACAACAGTTTCACTCAACATAAAGTTCACTAGTCTAATCCATTTTATGAGATATTTTGTAGAATTATCATTATTTTTTAACATGATGTAGTAGTACTCCATAGTATGTGTTTACCAAAATTATCTATTGATGAGCACTTAGATTGTTTTAATCTATTTACTATTCTGAATGATGCTGTGATGAATAATTGTTGTTGTTGTTGTTGTTGTTGTTAGGTACCATCAAGTCAGTACTGACTCATACTGACCCTATGCACAACAGAACAAAACATCGCTCGGGCCAACTTCACAGTCCCTGCTACACCTGAGCCCATAGCTTCTGCCACTGTGACAACATGTCTTTTTTGGTGTTTTCCTCTTTTTCCTGACCCTTCACTTTACCAGTGACTGGTCCCTTATTATAATATGTCCAAACTATGGGAGTTGAAGTCTGGCCATCCTGGCTTCTAAGCAACATTCTGATTAACTTCTTCTAACAAAAATCTGTCTGTTCTTTTGGCAGCCCATGGTACTTCCAATATTTTTCTCCAACACCATAACTCAAATGTATCAATTCTTCTACAGTCTTCCTTGTTCATTGTCCAACTTTCACATACTTATGAGGTTGTTGAAAATGCCTTGGTTTGGGTCAAGTGCACCTTAGTCCTCAAACTGACATCTTTAATCTTCAATACTTTAAAGAGGTCTTTTACAACAGATTTTCCTAATACAAAATGCCCTTGATTTCTTGATTCTTTCTTCCCTGAGTGTTGATAGTTGAAGGAGGCAAAAATAAATATTTGACAACTTTAATCTTTTCTATAGTTTTATGCACGTTGTTTATTGGTCCAGTGATGAAAATTTTGTTTTCTTTATATAGAGATGCAACACATACCAAAGGCTGTTGTCTTTGATCTTCATCAAATATGGTTGTCTGTTTATCTGTTCCTTTCATCACTGTTATTTCATTTTTATGTGGATTCTGGAATCAGGAGTAAAATTATTTCACTTCTTTTTCATTATATGCAATTTTCAATCTTTTTTCTTGACTTTTTTTAAAAAAAATTTTTTTCAGAGTAAATTAATCCATTGGACCAAACTCCTGCAGAAGACTTCTTTGAAATGTTAAAAAAAACAAACAAACAAAAAAAAAACAATAAAATGTCACTTTGTGGATTAAGGTATTGCTGATAAAAGTCATGGTATTTTCAATAGTTTCATACACATGTGAAAGCTGGACAAAAACTAAGGAGAAATGGGCAATAATTGATGCATTTGATTTGTGCTGTTGCAGGATACTGAATATACCATGAACTACTAGAAGAATAAGCTAATCATTGAAATCTCTAAGTGTGTCACCAGATATTCTTCTGTCCTTAAACTGAACTTGTTTACCCCTGAGTCTCAACTTTCAGTGGAAAATAGAAAGACCTGTAAGATGAACAACATCGGGGAGGTACATTCTACTAAGAACAATCAAACATATGACCTCAACAGGGCATCTCTTGCCCAGAGATAAAATCAGAGTGCAGGAATAGATAGGGAAGATAAGAATAGAGATGATAAACATGAGGAGGAAGCAGGAAGAGTGTTGTTACATTATAAGAATTGCAATCAAGGTCACAAAACAATATGTATATGAAATGTTGAATGAAAAACTGATTTGCTTTTAAAACTTTCAACCAAATAAATATGAAAAGATTCTTAAAAAGTATGTTGTTATCAGGGATCAAGGCATAGTTTAAAGAGGGAAAATAATATTAAGATGCCTGAGTATCTGATGTATATTGGTTTTCCTTGCCTACTATTGTAAAATAGACACTTGAGTTGGATACAAAGGTATGTCAGGAAACATGATTACAGAAAGCTTGTAAACTTGTCTTCAACCTATAACTGACTGGAATACCTAAAAGGGGTTCTAGAGCTTGTGCAGTGAAATAGGCCTCTTGCGGAGCCTTTGCAGTGTATAGGACTTTAGGTGGAATCCTGAGCCTCATCCAGAACCTTCTGAGATGGGACATTCCCACTA
>NW_006409053.1:16583-17817 GCF_000296735.1 Chrysochloris asiatica | reverse complement strand
GCTAAAGTGAATAGAGAGAAATACTGTTAACTGATGGTACATGGAAGGGATTATTATAATTGTAATGAAACAAGATGTATGACATGTTGAATGTAAAACTGATGATCTGCCCTGTAAACTTTCACTCAATCCACAATAAAAAACTTAAAAAAAAACAAAACAAAACAAAAAGATGTTATTGTAATTGTTATTGTTAGGTGTGATGAGTCAGTTCTGACTGATAGTGACCTTATTCACTGTACAATCATCATTCTCCTAATCATATCACTTTTAAGGGAGTAGACATCTGCCTGTTAAAAGTCTAACAGAAATCCCTTAGTTCTTGAGCTTTCATCCTTGGAAATGTGCCAAGAAATCTACCTTGGAAATTAGTCCTCCAGGATGATCAAATGTTGCATCATTTAAATCACCTGTATATGAGGTATCTTGAAATTATTAGATTAATAGACAAGGGATACTCTGCTCTGCTCATGTTCGTAATAGCTCTCCAATATTTATTAGACATATGATTTCTACGTAAACCTTATCTGAGTAGGAATTGAACAAAATTTGGAGATAGGCTAATTTTATCTCAGAAAAAAATGCACACAGGAAAATATAGAACTAAAGATTCTGAAAAGAGAATATTATCATATGACATAAATTGTCATCTCTTAAATTGTTTATAAATATTCTATGGAATAAAACTTTTACCTTGACAAAAATTTAGAGAGGTAATATAGGAAGAAAAAAATTTCCTCAACCTTTGGCTCTGGTAAGTATTATCTTTAAAATGTGAGAGTTTGAGGTCTGATCTAGGGACCATGATGACTCAGTTAAGTGTTCACTGTTAACCCAAAGGTCAGCAACCTGAACTCACCAGATGCTCTGCTACAGAAGCCTTGGCAGGTGGCTTACAAAATGTGACAGCCTTGGAGACCCTATGAGGCAGTTCTACTCTGTCCTAAAGGGTGTGTAGGAGTGAGAACCATCTTGATAGCAATGTTTTCATTTGGTTTAAGTCATAACAGTTAAATGGAGACGGCTGGTATATATAAATACTTATATATACATAGAGCTCTTGTTGTCAAGTGTTGATTAGTTGGTTCTGACTCATAGCAATCTGTATATGGTTTCTGAGACTCTGAAGATGAGTTTGCAAAGCTGATCTTTTGGGTAGTACTACACTAGGATTGAGCTGTAGGATAAGCACTAGACAGCTAATCAGGGTCAGTGGTTCAAATCCATAAGTAGC
>NW_006409053.1:5072-15305 GCF_000296735.1 Chrysochloris asiatica | reverse complement strand
TGACAGAGTCTGAGGAGATCCGGGTGGTCCTCTTTAATCTCTTTCTCCTGATATACCTGGTTACTATGCTGGGGAATGCAGGGATGATACTGATCATTCACCTG
The DNA here is from genome assembly GCF_000296735.1 of Chrysochloris asiatica. NCBI lineage: Eukaryota > Metazoa > Chordata > Mammalia > Afrosoricida > Chrysochloridae > Chrysochloris > Chrysochloris asiatica. Next base: position 15,201 of record NW_006409053.1, on the reverse strand, counting down.
GATCTCCAGCTGCACACTCCCATGTATTTTTTCCTCAGACACCTGTCATTTGTTGATTTCAGTTTCTCAACAGTCATTGTCCCTAAAACTTTAGAGAATTTATTGACTTCCAACAAACATATTTCATTTGTGGGTTGCTTTGGCCAGATGTATTTTTTTATCTTCTTTGTTGCTACTGAATGTTTTCTTCTTGCTTCAATGGCCTATGACCGCTATGTAGCTATCAGCAAACCTCTACAATACCCAGTTATTATGTCCACTGCATTATGCTACTCCTTTGTCACTGCATCCTACATGGTTGGCTTTATTGATTCCACTATCACTGTGCTTGGCATTAGCATCTTGCATTTCTGTAACTCCAATGTAATCCACCACTTTTTCTGTGACACATCCCCAATAATAGCCCTCTCATGCACAGACACAAGTAATGCTGAGATCATAATATTCATTGTTGCTGGTTCCACTTTATTGGTATCTCTCATCATAGTCTCTGTGTCCTATGTACCCATTCTCTCTACTATCCTGAAGATCAATTCCACAGCAGGTAAGCGAAAAGCCTTCTCTACCTGTGCCTCCCACCTCGTGGGAGTCACCATCTTCTATGCTTCCACGATTTTCAGTTATTTAAAGCCTAGTAAGTCCTACACCTTGGGCAAAGACCAAGTGGCCTCTGTTTTTTATACTATTGTCATCCCTATGCTGAATCCACTCATTTATAGTCTTAGGAACAAGGAAGTGAAAAATGCTCTCATTAGACTTATGCAGAAGACAGGGATCAGGAGGAATTTAAGATGAAAGTGATGTTAAATATGTAAAGTCATTGAGTATACCTATCCTGTTTCTCTTTTAAAACAATTTAATCTTTGAATTACTCTCTGTTTCTGTTTTGGATAATAGCTAGATTTTGGCATCTCTAAAAAAGTTTCACTAGTTATTTAATGTATTATACAGAGAAGAAGTATACAGCACAGTGGTTAAGAGTTCTTGCTTCACAATTAGGCATTTCATGTTTTAAATACTAGGTTGGTATCCTATGAACATGACCTTAGTAACTTATTAATACTCTAAATATTTGTTGTTTTGTTAAGTGAGAAAAAGATATATTCCTATCTGTTGTTGTTGTGGTTGTTGATGTTAGGTGTAGCCTAGTAGGTTCCGACCCATAGTGACCCTGTATAGGGTTTGAGGAGTAGCTGGTGTGTTGGAACCACCAACCTTGTGGTTCATACCTTCTTTGCAGACCAGTGTATTAACCCACAGCCCCACACCAGGACTCCCCCTAGAATGATACTAAAGTTTAAATTTCAAAAAAATAAAAATCAGAGCTGTTAAGGCAGTGCTAATCAATGCTATGATCCTCATTACCATTAGATTTTGTCCATATTCACAAACTTAAGGAGCCCAGATGGTTCAGCTCTAAAAGCACTCAGCTCTGAACCAAGCAGCTGCTGAGAAAGAAAGATGTGGCTGTCTGCAACTTTATAGAGTCACAGCCTTGAAATCTCTTGGGAGTTCTATTTTGTTACAATATTCTGAATGCACAATTTTCATTGTTCTGAAGAATATACACTGGTGTTTTGAAAATTATTTTGGGGTTAAACAAAAGATCCACAAATACTTAAAAATATAATAACAATGATTATAAACTCAGCCCTTTACATTTGTAGACTTATAATGATGCATATTTACAAGAGAATTAAGTATTGCTATTGTTAAGTGCCATACAGTCAGTTCTCACCCATAGTGACTCCATCTAGGATATCTGAGGAGCTGCTGGTGAGTTTGAACCTCCAACCTTGTAGTTCAAACTGACCATGCAGTGCTTTATCCTACATAGGCACATCAGGATTCCCATAATTAAGTATAGAAAATTGTACATGCTACCTTGTAGACAACTGTGAAAATAATAATGTATATAAGAATAATAATAAAGAAAAGTCCTAATCATTCTAGAATTGTGTTCATGTTGCTCTGCACTAGTATCTTTGTGTGTGTGCATTAATTTCATACTTTTAAAAATATATATTCTGTTGCTTTTGTGTTTCCACATACCACTAAAATATTAATTAATTCTTTATTTGATTGCTGTTGTTGGAATTCATCAAGCCTGTATCAACTCAGAGCAATATTATGCAAAACAGAATGAAACACTGCTCAGCCTGTTGCCAAACTGAAAGACAGCTTCCTGCCAGTCACTATAGTGAATCACAGAGAAGGGGAGAGATCCAATGCAAGCTTTATTAACAGAAAGCCAGCAGTCTGGAGGACAGTGAGAATAGCTTCTCAAGACCATCCTTTCCATTATGAAGAGCAGGCACATTGTAGAGGGTAAATTATATTTGGATGTATTCTTAATCTAGTTTAACATTAAGATAGTTTTTTTTGGAAAAAAAAGTAAAAATAAAGCAATAAATTTGTTCAAACATTCAACCTTTTTGGAAAAGGGGAACAAACAGGCAATAATCCTTCTCAAACATTCCATCGTTTGCTGAACTTTAAACTCATTTCAAGACCTAATGACTAAACTGACTCTATTTTGTTTAGGTCTGTAGTTCCATGCTATCATTCTCCACTTTTATTTTTAGATTTCATTTCTATGAAAATTAGTTTTAAATGAAAATAATTACTTTGCTCTCAGGCATTGTTCTTTGGATCAAAGGAACTAAGTTTAGATCATGAAAAGCAATCAGTTTTAAAAAGGGAGATATAAGAAGAATATAATATATAAAAATTCCTCTGACAAGACAATACAAACTCTAAACCCCACTATTAATGTGTGTAGCTACCCTAGATTAGGTAACCAAGACAGCCAACTTTTTGATATCTGCTCTAAAGACCTTCTTTTCTTGAATGTTAAAAATTATTCCTTTAACATTTCGATTTTTGATCATTAATTTAGAATTGTCTGAGAAACTAAAACAGCACAGCCCTTTACATATAACATCCTTAATGATTTTTTTTTTTTTTTTTTTCCTGCCCTTGAGCCAGGGCCTAATGAACCAAGCCAGGGTCTCTTTCCCACAGTTGGTCATTTCATGGACTCATTTAAGAAGAGCAAGGGCTAGTTTTCACAGGATCAGGTCCATTCTCTTGTCATACACTTTCCAGCTTTTAATCTCTCAGAACCAGACCAATTACATTGCCATTCACTTTTGATCCTTTAACCTCTCTCTCAAATCCTTCTGCCTCAGTCCAACTCAAGCCCTCTGGGTACACATTCACAGTCTTCCTCGCCAACATTTCTAATGCTTTCCACAGTGCAATTGGTTCTACCTTTTGAGCAAGGTCCCTGGCAGGAGATCTACTTCCTCCACTGGGTCCTGTAAGGTTAATATCACATACCCTATTTTCCAAGTCCCTTTCTCCATGTAACTATTTCTATCCATGAACAACGGTTAGTTCAGTAGGTTATACAGGTCAGATTGGCTGGAAATAGTTGGTCAATGATTTCTATACAATCATGGTCAGCCCTACAGTTGCCACATCAGGGAAGAAGATGACAGGTTTAGTCACCCCATAATTTTCAAGGTGATATTCTGATTGTCTAAGAAAATAACTTGGTATTGCCTCATCCATACTGTCATTAACATACACTTCACTTCTGTTGTAGCAGGGAGACAACCTGATGGGGAAGGTGATGGGCTGGCCATAGTGAATTTCTCAGCCTCTTTCCTGAGATGATATTGGTTTCTGTGGGATGGTCATCTTCCAGGCTTCAATCAGACCTCAATGGAGGCTGTTTCCCCAGGAGTTCTGCTGGCCTACACAAGGTGTTTACCTGATTGTCTATCTCCTCAATCCAGTGTGACTTGTTTCTGGAGTTTGAATCAGTAAATGCCAGGCATGATCATGAGGAACCTCCACTTGCAGACTTTTGGTTTCAGAAAGAAAGGCTATTTGAGCATGCAACTTTGGAAGCAGGTCCTAGACTAGTAAGGGGACTGGGCAGTCAGGCATATGTAGGAACTGGTGTGTCATTTTCTTTACCTCAATGAAACAGTCTAGGGTTTCAGGAAGAACTAGTCCTAAGCCCTCCCTGAGATCTCAGTTACCCTCACTGAATAGAATGATGTGAAATTCAGAGTCATACTGATCACTGAATAAGTAGCCCCAGTTCCACCAAAATCAACAGACTGTCCCCCATTATTATTTCAGCTGAGGTTCCTGAGTGTGGGTGTGTGGGGAAAGCAATAGGGATGGCAGAGGTTGATGCCAAATAAAGCTGGACCCCCCCTCCCCGCCGGCACTTTCAGTGTTCTGCAGACAATGATGCTTGTTCAACCATCTGTTGAGTTGGAGGGTGGCTTGTTCTGCCAGATCCTCCCCTGAGATTTGGACATTCATTTTACCAGGTCCAGGTTTTTACAATAAGAATATTGGTTCTTACTTAAGGTCGTCTTTCATTTCAGGGATCCTCTTTGGGGCCTCAGAGGCTTACCTCTAGTGGTCTTTCAGAAGACAGTAACTGACTGAGATTGTTTGTGCTCTGGGCTGTTAAATACTTCGAAGGTGATATTGGCCAACTGGGATAGATTCATGCCAGTTCCCCTTTCAAATTTCTGCAGTTTCTTTCAAATATCAAGGGTTCTTTGAGACATAAAAGTTATGTTAACCATTTGGATATTTGCTGAAACTTGGGATCAAGGACTGTGTAATTGCAGTAAGCCTGGTAGATTCAGTCAACAAGTTCAGAGGGGTCCTCAGTTGGCTTCTTCTGAAATGCCTGTACCATTAAGGGAGGCGTTCCCATGCCCATAAAATATTGATACTTAGTCTTAAATTCTGATCACTCTAGAATGTTACAGTTTCTTGGAATTTTCAGCTAAAGTTACACAAAGAAAACGAAAAGCTTCTTCTGCTTTTGTTAAAATAACACTTATCTAGGAACCACCAATGAGGAAGTGACAAAATGGTCTCCTCACTCAGGTCTATGTAAACCTATATAAAGCTTATATAGGATTTAAGCTGTTTTGGGGAATTTAGTTTCTTTGTGATAGTAATCCACTGATGCTCCGCTGCTCTGCCAATGCTCCACTGCAATAAAGCCTCTTGCCTCTGATATCACTGGTGTTTGGGTGATTTCTTTCTCAGTTCGGGCCTCATCTTCCTGCAACATTTCTGGTACATTGGTGGGGAAGCAAGACCTCTCGTAGGGAGAAACAGGGTTTGTTCACGTAGTGTTTGCCAACACCCCTCCAGAGATCCACAGGGGAGACCTCAATGGGCCCATACTACACAACCCACGGAGCACACCAGGTAAGGTAAGCGTTCACCTCCCTGTGTGGGAACCTTGGTGGGATGTAAGGAGGCCCCCCTTGGCGGTTCCAGAGGAGTCCAACACCAAGAGGAACTGGCATCAGGAGACATCTGAGTCACAGTGGAACTTTCCTGGGGAATAAAATAGCCAGAAAAGAAGACTGATCATCTCCCAGCACCTCTTGAGTACTACTTAAGAGAATTCGAGTGGGGAAACGGGGATTGCCTGGAATGGGAACTTGGCTGGATTTGTGTGTGTGAGAGTGCTTGGAGACTGATTAAGATGGACAAAGAAGAGGGTCACAATTTCCTCTCACAGGGCTGAAGTGAGTGTAGAGTTCTGACCCCGGGTTCTGGGCGACTTCATAAGGCTTATGGTGGCATTCAGCATAGCAGAATGACAGTCAGGATCGCCGTCCTATCAATGCTAAGACAGGCCTGAAATATTTCCAGGAGGAGAACGCCAGGTGATGAATGAAGTGACAGTGTGACCTTTCTCCTCCTCCCTCCCCCTGTTCTTTGTGGTGTGCTTATTATATGACTGAGGGAGGACAATGGGAAATAAACAGGGGGAATCCACTCTGCTAGGGACTATGTTAACAAACTTCAAAAGGAATTCACAGGATTATGGAGTAACTATGTCCCCTTGGAAACTAAGAACTTTGTGTGAACCATACAGGGCCACAAGCAAGGGAGAAAGAGAAGCCATAGGATGGAGAATAGGCTTTAGAAAAGCTGAAGCAGGAACTGCAAGCAGTCCCAGCTTTGGGACTCCCCAGCTTAGCCAAACCTTTTGAGCTATATATATCAGAAAAGAGTAAAGTGACAGTAGGGATGCTCACCCAGATTCTTGGCTCCTGGTCATGACCGGTTGCTTATCTTTCTAAGCAGTTGGATGGGGTTTCACAGGGATGGCCTTCCTGCTTGAGGGCACTCTCAGCCACCACCATGCTAGTACAACAAGCAGATAAATTGGCTTTAGGCCAAGAACTAAAGGTCGGAGTACCCCATAACTCCATGCACTAGTCACCCTCATGAACACAAAGGACATCATTCGTTAACAAATTCGCATCTCACCACAAACCAGACTCTGCTGTGTGAGAGAACCTATGGCTGTCCATAGAGGTTGTGTCCTCACTGAACTCAGCCGCTCTGCTCCCTACCAGCAACAAAGAACCTGAACATGACTGCATGGAAGTCATCAAAGCTGGGTACTCGAGTCAACCAGACCTGTTGGAACAGTCCCTGAGTGACTTGGATCAAGAACTCTACATTAATGCAATAGCTTTGTTGACCACACTTGGGCAAGATGAGCTGGCTATGTCAGGGTCACACTAACTGGGGTATTCGAGGCAAGACCTCTACCACAAGGGACATCCACCCAAAAGGTCGAATTTGTAGCACTGACCCATGCTGTTGAGTTGAGTACAGGGAAACACATAAACGTCTACACAGACTTCAAATTTGCATTCTTATACTGCATGTTCATGGTATCATATATAAGGAAAGAGGGATTCTTAACAGTTGAAGGGAAGGATTTAAAATATCCATGGGGAAATTCTATTGCTTCTGGAGGCTGTGTGGAAACCCCAAAGAATAGCAGTCATCCACTGCCAGGGGCATAAAAAATAGCATACCTCAGAAGTGAAAGGTAATGAATGTTAAAGCAGACGTTGAGACAAAAAGAACAGCAGCTCTCCCATGTTGAATATCTGTCACCATCTCTTTAATTCCTTGGGCTCCCAACCTGACCCCAGTATACTCTACAGGAGAAAAGAAATGGATGGAACAAGAAAAAGAAGAAGAAGTGGGGGAAGGATAGAAAAAGCTGCCAGATGGAAGAATCATTGTCCCTCACCTCTTGGCCCCTGCAGTTGTCCTTATCATGCATAAGGCTATGTACCTGGGACTGGAAAATACTGAAAAATCATGGAAAGATATATCTATATTCCCCTCTGGCCAACCTTGCCAAAAAGGTCAGTCAATGCTTCATGACATGTAGTCAGCATAATGCCAAACAAGGACCATCCTTGCAACCAGGAATCAGTCATATGGGGCAGCTTCCTTTGAAGATGTACAGGTAGACTATATGGAGACGCCCAGATGTGGAGGGAATCAGTAGCTGTTGGTCTTGATCTGTAGATACTCTGGATGGGTAAAAGCTTTCCCTACCAGAACTGAAAAGGCCTAAGAGGTAGTAAGAATACTACTTAGAGAAATTATCTCAAGGTTCGGGTTACGGCTCCAGATTGAGTATGATAATGGACTGGTCTTCATAGGAGAAATAGTGCAGATGACCTTGAATGTCACCTGGAAACTTCATGCAGCTTATAGACCTCTGAGTTAGAGCAGGGTAAGGCATATGAATCTAACTCTAAAAACCGGGATTAGTAAATTATGCTGAGAATCAAGGCTAAATTGGGTCCAAGCATTGCCACTGGTTTTGTTCACAGTCTGATGTACACCCTCTAAAGGACTGGATATTCCCCTTATGAGTTTATGTATAATAGGCTCCTAGAGTCCTGGTGTGGTACTATGGGCTAATGCATCAGAATGCAAAGTCATTTGAACTGCAAGGTTGGTGGTTCAAGCTCACTAGCTTCTCCTTGGAAACCTCATAGAGGGTCATTATGGGTCGGGATCGACTCGACAGCACTTACTTAACAACAACAACAACCCCCATTATCTGTCACCTGCCGGGAACCCCCAAAGATCTAGGGAAAACTGAATTACACTTGCAATTAGAGGCTCTAGGAAAGGTAGCTAAGAAAATTTCTGTATGGGTAATTGGCAGATCCCGGTTAGTCTATTTGTACCTGTTCATCCTTTTTTCTCCAGGAGACGAAGTTTGGAATAAGGATTAGAATCTTATTCCCCTCAAACTTAGGTGGAAAGGTCCCTTCACTGTCATTATAACACTGATGACAGCAAAGGTAGAAGGGATCCCCACCTGGATTCATCACAGCAGACTGAAAAAAATCCTAGCCATAATGGAGAGTGGAAACAGACCCTGCCAACCCCTGCAAGGTGACACTAAGAGGATCAACATGCCTTGCTCTAGCCACAAACCAGGAGCTGGCTGGTGCACACATGGCTGAAACCTGAGGATTCCTTTTCTAGCAAGCCAAATGGCTCACTTGGTTGGAATGGAAAGAGGAGATGGTGATTGTGACATGTGCATGCAGGCCACCGGTTGGGCCATGTCATCACCAGAACTTAATTAATTTTTTTATAGATACTACCTCTGTGAAGGAGAGCTGGAGTGAAAGCTGGAGCGAGAGCAAGATTTGGAGTCCTGGTTCAAGCTCACCAGTTGCTCCTCAGAAACCCTGTTGTTATTATTGTGTGCCGTGGAGTACTGTACAACCCATAGCGGCCCTGTACAGGGTTTCTGAGGTTATAGAACTTTGCGGGAACAGAAAGACTCATCTATCTCCTGTGGAGTGGCTGGTGGATTCGAACTGCTGACCGTAAGATTCGTAGCCAGATTCTTAACCACTACATTAAGATGGTGGATCCGGTAGACATGCAGTGAGGAGCTCCGTCAACAACAACACAGAATACTGGGCCAAGAGGGCTCAGGGGATGGTGTTGGAACTCTGTAACAAATATAAAGGTATATTTGGAGGATTGGAGGGTTTACAGTTGGGGAATTTATAGGAGAATCCAGAAAACAATTGTTTTCTGGTTCAAGACACTCAGCTGTTCCCAGAGCCGCCACCTTGGGAGAGAACATCTTGATTGTATCAGGATTGATAGTATCAGGAGAGAAGATCTTGATTGTATCTTGATTGTATAGGATTATATCATGATTGATATTGAAATTTAAAACATAAAACTAAATGGCCATCACTCATCTGTCTGTCGTGCTGTGGTGGCTTGAGTTGCTGTGATTCTGAGGGCTATGCCACTAATATTTTAAATGACCAGCAGGGTCACCCATGGTAGACAGGTTTTAGATGAGCTTCCAGATAAAGACAGACTAGAAAGAGTGACGAACTACTTCTGAATCGCTAGTCACTGAAAACTCTATGAATAGTAGATAAACACTGTCAGATACAGGACTGTAAATGAGCCCCTCAGGTTGGAAGGAACTCAGAATGCAACTGGGGAAGAGATGCCTCCTCAAAGTAGAGTTGTCCATGATGACGTGAATAGAGTTAAACTCGTGGGAGAAAAGCCCACAGAGCCTTCATTTGCTTATGGGGCACAAATCAAAATGAAGACAAACAACTGTAAACATCCATTGAAAATTGGAACATGGAATGTACAAAGTATGAATCTGGGAAAATTGGAAGTTGTCAAAAATGAAATGGAATGCATCAACATTGATATCTTAGGTATTAGTGAGCTGAAATGGACTGGTATTGGCCATTTTTAATCTGACAACCACATGGTTTACTATGCAGGGAATGACAAATTGAAAAGGAACGGTGTTGCATTCATCGTCAAAAAGAACATATCTAGATCAGTCATGAGGTACAATGCTGTAAATGATAGGATAATAACCATGCACCTACAGGGATGCCCAGTAAATACCACTATTTTTCAAATTTATGCACCAATCACTAAAGCCAGTGAAGATGAAATAGAAGAATTCTACCAACGTCTTCAATCTGAAATCGATCAAACATGCAATCAAGATATATTGCTCATTACTGGTGATTGTAATGCAAAGGTTGGGAGCAAAGAGGAAGGACCAGTAGTTGGAAAATTTGGCCTTGGTGATAGAAATGATGCTGGAAAATGAATGATAGATTTCTGCAAAACCAATGATTTGTTTATTTCAAATACGTTCTTTAGACAGCATAAGAGGTGACTATACACATGGACCTTGCCAGATGGAACACATAGAAATCAAATTGACTACATC
>NW_006409053.1:2469-3150 GCF_000296735.1 Chrysochloris asiatica | reverse complement strand
GAAGACTCCCAATGAGATGGATCAGCCAGGTGGCATCATTGATGGACTCAAGTGTGGCAGCGGTAGTGAGGTTGGCCCAGGATCGAACATAGTTTCGTTTTGCTGTGCATGGGGTCGCTATGAGTCGGTTCTGACTCGATGGCACCTGACAACAAGAACAACCTCTGTGAAGGCAGTCAGGCAGGAAAATATATTTATAACTCTATTCAATTCTCCATATGTGCCACTCCAGAAAAGACACATGTGTGTTATGACCCAACTGAGCCTTAGAAATTAGGGCCTGGTTCCAATGCTGGCCCCATTGTTGCTCAAATGGAGTTAAAGGTAAACCCCAGACAGATAGCATTGAAATTTGATGCTTGTCATGCCATTAGTCACTCCCGGGGCCTTACAGGCAGCTTGCTAAACTGGGGAAGATGCTACATGGCAGAAATTAAGTACCTTTGAAGAATATGCCCGACCTGTTCCATTTTGTTTACCTTTTGGAGCTGTGTCAAATGGGCCACCTGGAAAAAAACTAATAAATGACACACAGGTGCTCCTTAAAAAAGGAGTAACCATGTCAGACTGCCAAACCTATCAGTGTAACCCCTTAGAATTGACTATCACTCAGTTATTGGTCCTTCCTGACAATATGTCCGAAGTATGGAAGATAAAGTTTGGCCATCTTGGCCTCCAAGG
>NW_006409053.1:0-529 GCF_000296735.1 Chrysochloris asiatica | reverse complement strand
GACGCTGCCCTCCAGGTCAATTGTTCTTGGACCTTGGACCTCTGTCAGTGGCATCTGAATAGCCTGGGGAAGGTTAGGGGTTTATGTACTGAGAACTGGGGGCTTCTGAGATGCGGATGGGGTGCTAAAAGCTGCCATGGGCTGGGTGGTAGAATCGGTGATGGTGGTCACTCCCCAGGAATTAGTTTCCTTGCTTGGCCATAGGATAGGGGCTCTAAATCTTCTGGCAAAATGGGAGTATTTCAGGAGATATAGGTGACTGAGGGTTGTTGGGCCAGTCAGAGCGCTTCCCTGATATATTTCCTGCCTTTGCTATTAAATCATTTGATGTTTGGCCTCTAAGCCAGGAAGGTGACTGTATGATTAACTGAGGGCAGGTATCCAAGTACAGGAATTGGTCTTGGTGCCCTGGTTCTTCAGTAACAACATATCACTCTTTCTGCAATATAATTTTGTCTAGACTGCCCTCTGGGGGCCATCCTACTCCAAAGGTGGGCCACTCTAGTTCACACAAAGTTCTTAGTTTCTA
>NW_006409052.1:715005-715555 GCF_000296735.1 Chrysochloris asiatica | reverse complement strand
CCCAGAGCTCCGCCCTGAACCCGCCTCACCTGAAACTCTGTGGTATTGCCAACAGCGAACTTCACTGCACCTCTACCCTATATGTCATCCAGTACCAGGCTGTTTGACCATTGTAGCTCTGTACTAAATTTTGAAATCGGAGTGAGAAGCCTCCAACTTTGTTCTTTTTCTTAAGAATTGCTTTGCTTATGCTGGATGACTTTCCTTTCCATATAAAGTTTGTAATTGCTTTTTCCATCGCTTTGAAGAATGTTGTTGGAATCTGGATTGGTATCACATTGTATGTGTAGATTGCTTTGGGCAGTAGTGACATTTTCTCACTGTTAATTCTTCCTATTCAGGATCATGGTAGATTTTCTATTTTTGTAAATCTCTTTTGTTTCTTGTAGTAGTGTTTTGCAGTTTTCTTTGTAAAAGTATTTTATTTCTCTGGTTAGATTTATTTGTGAATATTTCATCTTTTGGGTGGCTGTTGTACATGGTATTGCTCTCCTAATTTCTTTTTCATCACTGTCATTATAGTTTAGAAGAATCTGACTTTTTTTTTTTT
>NW_006409052.1:711332-713370 GCF_000296735.1 Chrysochloris asiatica | reverse complement strand
CTTAGCTCACCACTTCATTGCTGTTTTTCCCTCACTTCCCCTTATCGATGATGAGCGTGGTCACCAAGCAGAATCTGACTGTTTTTATATGTTGATCTCGTACCCTGACATTTTTCTGAATCTTCAAATGACTTCAAATAGATTTTTTTGGGTAAAACTTTGAAGTTTTCTATGTATAGGACAATGTCATCTTCAAATAATGTGACTTTCATTTATTTACTGTCAATTTGGATGTCTTTAAGTTCCCTATCTTGCCTTTAATTTCCCTATCTTCACTCTTGCTAAGATTTCCAGCAAAATATTGAATAGCAGTGGTGGTAAAGGGTACCTTTGCCTGTTTACTGTTCACAAAGGGAATTTTTTCAGTTTTTCTCCATCGTGAATGATGTTTACTGTTGGTTTTGTGTATACACTCTTAATTATGTTGAGGAATTTCACTTCAGTTCCTACTTTGTTGATTTCTTTTATTAGGAATGGATATCAGATGTTGTTAAATGAATTTTCTGCCTGAATCTTTATGAATATGTGGTTCTTATCCTTTTTTTAAAAAAAAAATATGGTGTATTATATAGATTTTTTTTCTCATATTGACTCATTATTGCATTCCTAATATGAATCCCACTTGGTCATGATATATTGTTTTATTAGTAATGTGTTGTTGAATTGGGTTGGTTAGGATTTTGTTGAGAATTTTTGCATATATATTCATGAGGAATAGTGCACTATAATTTTCTTTCTGAGTGATGTCCTTCCCTGGTTTGGGTATGAGGATTATTCTTTCTTCATGAAATGTATTTTGAAGTTTTCCATCCTTTTCTATATTCTGGAATAATTTGAGTATAATTGGTAACAGCTCTTCCTTGAATGTTTGTTTAAAGTCACTAATGTAGTCACCTGTCCCTGGACATTTTTGGCTGGAGGTTCTTTGATGACCTGATCAGTTTCTTCCTTTGTTATTTGTTTGTTTAAGTTTTCTACTTCACTCTGTGTATGTTTCAATAGGTACTGCTTTTCTAAACATTTATTTTGATTTGTTGGAGTACAACTCTTAATTGTATTCTGTTATTATCTTTTTATTTCCATTTTTTTCTCTTGTGATATAACCCATGTAGCATCTTTTGTATGTTATTTGTGTTTTCTTCCTCTTTTCTTTAATTAGGTTTTTGCCAATGATTTGTCAACTTTATTAAGCCTTTCTAAGAACCAGCTTCTTGTCTTGCTGATTCTTTCTATAGTTTTTTTTTTTCTGTTTCCTATCTTGTTTATTTCTGCTCTAATCTTTATGATTTATTTTCTTCTGGTAACTTTAGGTTTATTTTCTTCGTCTGATTATACTTATTGGAGATATTGTGTTTGGTAAGTTGGAGGGTCAAGAAAGAGAGTAAAACCCTCAATGACATGTATTGGCAGAGTAGCAACAGCAATGATTTCAAATGTAGCAGTGATTGTAAAGTTGGCACAAGATGGGGAAACTTTTGTTCTATTTTATATAGGGTCATATTGAGTCAGTACTGACTCAATTACACCTAACAACATCAACAACATATTTAGAATCTTAATTTTAGGATATGAGCTTACATTAAGTTGAAATCAATTTTATATTAGTATAAACACATACTTATTAATGTATTTGTCACCTCAAATGTAAACATTTACATATTTTTAATTTCATCATTATACAAATAAAAATAATTGATAATAATTTGAGGCAGGCTATAATAGCAAGCATCCATTCATCTGTCAATTTATTTATTTATTTATTTATTTTGTACTGTGGTGGCTTGCAAGTTGCTGTGATTGTGGAAGCTATGCCATGGGTACTTTAAAAAACAGCACGGTCACCCACGGTGGACAGATTTCAGCTGAGCATCCAGACAAAGGCAGATAATGCATAAGGAGATACTGACTACTTCTGAATATTTAGGCAATGAAATCTTTGCAAATAGCAGTGGAATACAGCACCAAAATATTGAATATTGAAACATGATGAAGGTAACTAGAATAATATCAGATATAGTGGCAGAACATGAGTTCCTCA
>NW_006409052.1:708629-710857 GCF_000296735.1 Chrysochloris asiatica | reverse complement strand
ATTGAGCAAATATGCTATCAAGTTGTATTGATAATTACTGGTGATTGGAATGCAAAGGTTGAAAACAAAGGTAAAGGATCAATAGTTGGAAAATATGGCCTTGGTAATAGAAATGATACTGGGATTGTATGATAAAACTTAGCAAGACCAATGACTTCTTCACTAAAAATAAGTTTTTAAACAACATAAATGACAGCTATGCATATTGACCTCACCAAATGGAACTCAAAGAAATCAAATTGACTATGTCTGTTGATAATGACTGTAGAAAAGCCCCATATCATCAGCCAAAACAAGGTCAGGGGCAGACATTGGAACAGACTGGCAATTCCTATACAAATACAAGCTGAAACTGACAAAAATTAAAACAAGTCCACAAGAATCCAAATATGACCTTGAACATGTAACATCAGAATTTAGACAAACTCAAGAACATATCTGATGCATTAGACACTAAGGCTGAAGACCAGTTGAGTTGTGGGATGGCACCAAAAACATCATACAGGAATAAAGCAAAACTTCTTTAAGAAGAAAATAAAGAAGGAAAAGACCAAAATGGATGTTAGAAGAAATTCTGAAACTTGCTCTACAGGGTAGAGATGCTAAAGCAAATGTAAGAAAAGAGGGAGCAAAAGAGCTGAATAGAAATTTTCTAAAGGCACCTTAAGAAGTCAAAGTCAAATATTATAACAATGAAATATGCAAAGAATTGGAGATGGAAAAGTAAAGATACACTCAACATTTCTCAAGCTGGGAGAAATGAAGGAGATTCAAGCCTTGTCTTAAAATGTTGAAGGATTCTTTGAGCAAACTATTGAATGATGCAGTATGCTTCAAAGAAAGATGAACGAATATACAGTCACTGTACAATAAAAAAAAAAAAAAGGCCAATATTCTAACATTTCAACAAGTAGCATATGATAAAGATCCAATAATATTCAAAGAAGAAATTCAATGTGCTTTGAAGTCATTGGCAAAAAGCAAGACTCCAGGAATAGATGGTATACAAATCGAAATATATGGACAAATTGACAACGTATTGGAGGCATTTACTCATTGATACCAAGAAATTTGAAGACAGCTACATGGCTAACTGACTGGATGAGAGCCATGTTTATGCCCATTCAAAGAGAATTGATCCAAGGGACTGTGTAAATCATTGGATAATAGCATTAATATCCCTTGCAAGCAAAAGTTTGCTATAGATAATTTAAGTACAACTCCAATTATACATTGACATAGATCTTCCAGAAGTTGCAACTGGTTACAGAAAAGGGAATGGAATGAGTAATTTCATTGCTGTCATCAGATGGGTCTTGGCTGATATCATATAATACCTGAAAGATGTTTATCTATGCTTTATTGTCTACACAAAGACTTTTGTATGTTTGGAACATACAAACTTTGGACAACATTGTGTAGAATGAGCATTCTGAAACACTTAATTGCTCTCATGAAAACCAGTACATAGACCAGGAGG
Source organism: Chrysochloris asiatica (assembly GCF_000296735.1). NCBI lineage: Eukaryota > Metazoa > Chordata > Mammalia > Afrosoricida > Chrysochloridae > Chrysochloris > Chrysochloris asiatica. The sequence goes on along the minus strand of NW_006409052.1, from coordinate 709,377 downwards.
CAATCATTGGAACAAAAAAGGGAATACTGAATGGTTTAAAATTAGGAAAGGTGTGTGCCAGGGTTGTATTCTGTTGCCATATTTATTGAATCAGCATGTGGAGCAAATATTCCTAGAAGGTGGATTATACAAAGAGAAATGTGGCATCTGGATTGGAGGTTGGAAGAATACTTATTAACAACCTATGATATGCAGATGATGTATCCTTGCTTTCAGAAAGTGAAGAGGACTTAAAATATTACAGATGAAGATCAAGGTCTACAACCTTCAGTATGGGTTGTCCCTCAATGTAAAAAAAGACAAAAGTCCTCACTATTGGACCAATAAGTAACATCACAATATATGAAGAAAAAATTGAAGTTGTCAAAGACTTCATTTTGCTTACATCAGTTAACAACACTCATAGAAGCAGCAGTCAAGAAATCAAGCAATCTATTACATTAGGAAAATCTACTGCAAAATACCTGTTTTAAGTGTTGAAGAGAAAAGATGTCATTTGAGCACTAAGGGTAACCTGTCCTAAGCCACGGTAATTTCAATAATCTCATAAGCATGTGAAATTTGGACAATGAATAAGGAAGACTTCAGCAGAATTAATGTATTTCAGCTGTGGTCTTGGAGGAGAGTATTAAACGTACCATGAACTTCTATGAAACCATAATCAGTGTTGGAAGTATATCCAGATAGTTGCTTGGAAGCCAGGATAGCCAAATTCCATTTCTCATATTTTGGATCTATTATCAGGAGG
>NW_006409052.1:706735-708529 GCF_000296735.1 Chrysochloris asiatica | reverse complement strand
TTGGACATATTGTCAGGATGGACCAGTAACTAGAGAAGTATATCATGTTTGGTGAAGTGAAGAGTCAGAGAAAAAGAGAAAGACCCCCAACAAGATGGATTGGCTAAGTTGCAGCATCAGTGGGCTCATGTGTTGCAACAATTGTGATGTTGGCCTAGATTAAGGCAGTGGTTCATTTTGTTGTGCATATAGAGTTGCTATATGTTGGTACCTATGCAATGGCACCTAACAATAGTAACAACATCACATAAGAGTAAACATTCTGAGTATCTTATGCTGTCAATTTATTTACAACAATAGACTAATACAATCTACCAGATAGTACTTATTTAGTATTTGAAAATATATCATTTTAAACAAAAAAATATCATATAATATACTCAAACTATACATATTTGATAATAAAAATTACACAAGATAGATTGACAATAGAATTGATCTAATGAATTTAAAATGTATACTTGATGCTACAATGAGATTCATCATTTCTCATATCTTGACTTTATTATATTCCTATTTTGGAATCTAACATAGTAAGACCATTGTTTAGTAAACTTCATCAAGTGCAAAACTAGCATTCTCAAGTTGATAGACTCTCCTATTTGTTTTTAGTTATTTATTCAGTATTTATTTACTGAACAGACTTAGAAAGTTAGAAATAAAAAAAAAAAAAAGATATTTCAAATGAATATCAGATAATAGTGGGAGGCAAAGAATTGAGGAGTACAATGACAAAGTAATGGTTAATAGAAATAACTGACATGGTTAATCAGGAAAGAAGTCTACTAGTAACGACCTCAGTCAAACTTTGTAGTAAGAATCTTTCAGGTCAGTTATTTCAATGTCAAACTTTTTGAGGCACAATTTTGTTCCCAAATTACTTGATGGCAGATGAGTTAGGAAATTAGCTCGGTGTGCTTAGAAACTAGTGTCTCTCTCAGAAAGGGCACAGCTGGCCACATCCCTCCAATTAATAACTAAGTTAGATGGAGATGGAGGTTGGTCTGATTCCCAAAGGAAATCTCTCTACAAGTCGTATCAGGACTCTATTTTGGAGAGTCTGCTTTGGGCAAAAATCTTTGAAACTGAGTGTGAGTGTTAACTATTATCTAGATATTCTTTGTTACACACAGAAAAGGAACTGGCACTGCAGGAAGCATGGACTAGAAGATTATTTCTGTGGAAGGGAAGGATGCTTCCATGAAATAATATTTGAAGAAACCCAATGCAGCAACTTTCTAATAATGTAATGAATACACTACATATATATAGCTCTATTATTCCTGCCGTGATCAAATTCCTGAGTGACAAGAGGGATCATTACTGTTATTCACATAATTTTTTTTTTATTTTATTACATATAAATATATCTCAACTGGATTATTTTAATACATTTTACATTAACATATACTATTTGCATCTTTATAATTAATCTATATGGCATATTTCCTTCCTTTTCTACTTCTTCACTCCACATTTGTTCATTTACACCTATAGATTTGGCATATTTACCTCAGTGTACTATTCCATTGTATTATTTTATTTTTAATTTTAACTTTGTTAGTATTCTTTTTATAAATCTACATAGGTTTGTGTAAGGTAATTTGTAATTATATGTAATAATAGCATCTATTACTGCACCATTTTTGTTAAGTGCCATTGAGTTGGTTCCAACACATAGCAATTCTTTATGAAGTTTCTGAGGAGCAGTTGGTGAGTTTGAACTGCTGATATTGTGGTTAGCAGTACAGTGCTTAACCTACAGTGACACACCAGGAACTTATTGCATCAAAG
>NW_006409052.1:702075-706635 GCF_000296735.1 Chrysochloris asiatica | reverse complement strand
AAAAAAAAAAAAAAGGCCAATATTCTAACATTTCAACAAGTAGCATATGATAAAGATCCAATAATATTCAAAGAAGAAATTCAATGTGCTTTGAAGTCATTGGCAAAAAGCAAGACTCCAGGAATAGATGGTATACAAATCGAAATATATGGACAAATTGACAACGTATTGGAGGCATTTACTCATTGATACCAAGAAATTTGAAGACAGCTACATGGCTAACTGACTGGATGAGAGCCATGTTTATGCCCATTCAAAGAGAATTGATCCAAGGGACTGTGTAAATCATTGGATAATAGCATTAATATCCCTTGCAAGCAAAAGTTTGCTATAGATAATTTAAGTACAACTCCAATTATACATTGACATAGATCTTCCAGAAGTTGCAACTGGTTACAGAAAAGGGAATGGAATGAGTAATTTCATTGCTGTCATCAGATGGGTCTTGGCTGATATCATATAATACCTGAAAGATGTTTATCTATGCTTTATTGTCTACACAAAGACTTTTGTATGTTTGGAACATACAAACTTTGGACAACATTGTGTAGAATGAGCATTCTGAAACACTTAATTGCTCTCATGAAAACCAGTACATAGACCAGGAGGCAATCATTGGAACAAAAAAGGGAATACTGAATGGTTTAAAATTAGGAAAGGTGTGTGCCAGGGTTGTATTCTGTTGCCATATTTATTGAATCAGCATGTGGAGCAAATATTCCTAGAAGGTGGATTATACAAAGAGAAATGTGGCATCTGGATTGGAGGTTGGAAGAATACTTATTAACAACCTATGATATGCAGATGATGTATCCTTGCTTTCAGAAAGTGAAGAGGACTTAAAATATTACAGATGAAGATCAAGGTCTACAACCTTCAGTATGGGTTGTCCCTCAATGTAAAAAAAGACAAAAGTCCTCACTATTGGACCAATAAGTAACATCACAATATATGAAGAAAAAATTGAAGTTGTCAAAGACTTCATTTTGCTTACATCAGTTAACAACACTCATAGAAGCAGCAGTCAAGAAATCAAGCAATCTATTACATTAGGAAAATCTACTGCAAAATACCTGTTTTAAGTGTTGAAGAGAAAAGATGTCATTTGAGCACTAAGGGTAACCTGTCCTAAGCCACGGTAATTTCAATAATCTCATAAGCATGTGAAATTTGGACAATGAATAAGGAAGACTTCAGCAGAATTAATGTATTTCAGCTGTGGTCTTGGAGGAGAGTATTAAACGTACCATGAACTTCTATGAAACCATAATCAGTGTTGGAAGTATATCCAGATAGTTGCTTGGAAGCCAGGATAGCCAAATTCCATTTCTCATATTTTGGATCTATTATCAGGAGGGACCAGTCCCTGGGGAAGTATATAATGTTGGGTAAAATGTAGGATTAGAGAAAAAGAGGAAGCCCCAACAAGATGGATTGGCACAGTGACAGTAGCAATGGGCTCAAATATAGCAATGGTTTTGAGGTTGGCATTCAAACAAAGCAGTTGTTGTTGTTGTTATTTTGTGCTATGGAGATGGATCTGACTCATAGCGACCCTGCATAGGGTTTCTGAGGCTATACATCTTTATGGGAGCAGAAAGCCTCATCTTTCTCCCTTCAGAACAGCTGGTAGTTACGAACTGCTGACCGTGAGATTCACAGCCCGATTTATAATCACTATGCTACCAGAGCAGTATTTTTTTTAAATTGTGACTAAGGTCTCTATTAGTTGGTATCAACTTGATGGCACCTAACAACAATAAAAACTACAATAGTAAAAAGGGAATGAAGACTGTTGATTTTGTTGTTAAGTGCCTTCAAATCTGTTCCAACTCATGGTGATCCTGTGTACAATGTCCAAGGAGTGGTTAGTGAGTTTGTACTGCCTATCTGTTGGTCAAATTGACCTTGCCATTGAATATTTATTCTATGGGTCCATAAATGATGAAAGAACCAGGTTATAGCTGCATGTATCACAGTTCTGCTGACAGGCTAAGAGATTACACAGAATCTGTGTTTCACCCTTAACCTGAGCAAGCTTACTCATATCCTGGAATGTTTGGGATTCATCTCTTATTCCAATTTAAACTTCCTTAAAAATGTCTTCCCCAACCTTGTGAGATCAGAACAAACTGATCCAGAACACATGCAGAATTCCCAATCCTGACCAAGAGATAATGTTCCATCAAGGAACACTGTCAAATACATCCCATAATGAGTGATAATCAGCATCCTAGAAATCTTTACAAAAGAATCCATCTTGCAAAAAGGATTTACAACACATCTACTTACTATAATTTCCCCCAACTGGTCAAATTCCAACAACAGCCACCAGTTTATTTGTTTCCCCATTTCTCTCATTATCATAGTATATATTAAAACTGTCCTGTTTAAAACTTGCTCAGGTAAGATACATGTTGTATTTCTTTAAAACCTTCTGTGTTTCCCTTGTTAAGGGACTTTCATTCCAAAAAAATAAATTCCTTGCAAGATTGATAAGCACGTGTTGTTGCATCATTATTAGCAGAATTATCCTATGGCAAATGAGATGATTCTTGAGCTCTACTTGGTTAAGTTGTGATAATGATAGTAAATATTCAGATGCAACAAATGAAAGAAAAATGATAGAAATAAAATAAATTCTTAAGAATCAAACTGTGTATTTACTTTATTTTCAGTGATACACTATTTTGTAATACAAAGTATTTTAAACAAATTTAGAGAGAACAAATTGGCTTAAATTGTGAACTTAGGGATGAAGTGGAAAGGAAAATAAACTGGCTTTAAAAAAATTCAGTCTTTGTTACTTATGAAATATAGAAAACTAGGAAAACTGTCATTACCAGTATGCACCACAGATAACCTTTAATCATTTCTCAAGATCACATGAACTTTTAAAATGTCAACGAAAGGAACAAATATTATAGCCTTTACAGAATGGAATGAGGATGCCTGTAGTCTTCCTGGGAAGAATTTCTAAGAAACTATTGCTAACTTTGAATAAATGCTGTAGAACATAAAATTTAATTTTTATTTTTGGAGGCTATGGAATTCAAATAACTTTCTAGTCAAAGCATGAAATGTTTTATTATCCTTTAAATGCAAGGAAGTGTAATATTGTGTGAATATCACCAGGAAGTTCAGTTATCTAGAGAAAACAAATATATGATAGAAACAGTTTAAACTTAATTCTTAATTATGACTTTATTTATATTGAATGGAAAATGATTGTATGTTTTTCCAAATAAATGTTAAAAACATCTAGAGAAAAGAAATAGATGGCTATTTCCATATTTTTATAAAACCATGTTGTATTCATATTTCCTTTTCTCAACTATTTGCAACAAAACACAAAAAAAATCATAAGGTGAGTTTTAAATAACTTATTGTTTACCTTGATGTCTTTAATGGCTAATTAAATGGTAAGTTTGATGATGATCCAGCACTCATCTGTCAGTTTGCTATATTGTGGTAACTTGCATGTTGCTGTGATGCTTGAAGCTGAGATGATGATTACTGAAGATTGATTTGTATCTGACTACTGACACCATAGAAAACATTTTTAAAACTGCATCAACTCTGCCTTAGCAAAGTCAATGTCCTAGAGTAGAGAAGATTTTAAGACTATTTCCATTTGAAATCTGGCAACAAAATGGTCTACTGAGCTGGGAATGATAAATTGAACAGGAATGGTATTGCATTCATTGTCATAAAGAACAAACCCAGAACAGTCATGAGGTACAACACTGTCTGTGATAGGATAATATCCATGTGCCTATAGGGAAGAGCAGTATGATTCAAATTTACACATCATCCACTAAAGCAAGTGATGATGAAATAAAATAATTCTACAAACTTCTTCAATCTGAAATTGATGAAACATGCAATCAAGATGTATTGATCATTAGTGTTGATAGGCATCAAAAGTTTGGGAACAATGAGGAAGGATCATTATTTGAAAATATGGCCTGGTGATAGAAATTATGCTGGAGATCGCATGATACAATAATACAAAATCAATGATTTGATTATTTCAAATACCTTCTTTAGACAGCATAAAAGATGAAATACATAGAAATAAAATTAACTATACCTGTAGAAAGAGACAATGGAAAATCTCCATGTCATCAGTCAAAACAAGGCCAAAGCCAGATTGTGGAACAGACATCAATTGCTCATATGCAAATTAAAACTGTAGCCAAAAAAATGAAAATAAGTCCAGGAAAGTCAAAATATGACCTTGAATATATCCCACCTGAATTTAAAGATAATCTGAAGAACACATTTAATATACAAAACACTGAAAACTGAAGGCCAGAAGAGTTTTGGGATGAGATCAAGAACATCATACAGGAAGAAAGCAAAAAGTCATTAAGAAGACAAGAAAGAAGGAAAAGGACAAAATTGATTTCAGAACAGACACTGAAACTTGCTCTTCAGTGTACAGATACTAAAGCAAATAACAGCTAAAAAGAAAATTTCAAAGGCCAGCTTGAGAATATAGAGTCAAATATTGCAAAAAAATGTGCAAAGATCTGGAATAAGAAAACCAAAAAGGAA
>NW_006409052.1:691255-692370 GCF_000296735.1 Chrysochloris asiatica | reverse complement strand
ATCCATACTTCATAAATTTCACATTCTGATTCTTAATGGATATTTGCAGACATTGCTTCTCATTTTGAGTTATACCCATCATCAAATGAAGGTCAAAAAAAACTTTATTCCATTTATATCATTATCAACTTAAAGGGAAAATTTCCTTTCAAGTCTTATTTTGAGTGCCTTCCAACATGAGGGTCTCAGATTCCAGCACTATACTTCATAATAGTTTGCTGTTATTCAGAAATTTTAAATCTACTGGCAATATATCTGACAATGTTCAGCTGCTATTCTCTAAGAGTCTGAAAATTTGTGGATCCATAGCCTTAAAGCATCTTTGTTACTATTTCTAGGTGTCATCAAGTCAGTTCCAATTCACAGTAACATGGTGGTCAACATAAAAACAAAACAAAACACTGTCTGATCCTGCACTATCCTCACAATTTTTGATATGTTTCAGTCAATTGCTGCTGCCACTTTGTCAGTCCATCACATTGGAGGTCTTCTTCTTTTTTGCCTTTTAGCAAAGGATTTATCATTGATTCAAAACACAGATCTTAAGCAATTTAAACCTGATATGCCAATAGTAGAGATGTTCCAGATGCATGAAATGTTCTAGCTTACATTTTGAAAAAATAAAACTTCAGTAAAGAGAGAAAAGTCTATGATTGAAGCAGAAGAGGAAGAGACAGTCAGGTGACAATGAGAGCAGACCTAAAAGACAAAATGATATTATAATTTTACAGCATTTAACTTTATTTAACCTACACTTAAATTTTATCTTGCTTACTCAAAGTCCTAGGTACCCAATTAATATTGAAAGGGATAATCATTGCAACATCTTAGGCTATTCAAAAATTCAGTATGATGATTTTCCCTAAATCTGTATGTTACATCAACAGTAAAAATAATCACCTTTACTAAAAAAAATATAATCATGTATAAATGAACTGTAACAGGGACAATCTATTTCACATAGTATAAATTTAACATTTTATTTTATGTTCCCCAAAATGCATATGAATTTAATCACATAATGTAAGCAAATGAAAATCAAATATATATAGTTCAATTTTTCAACAAATTTCATTGCAATATCTTTAAAGATGGGACAGATATTATATATCAAA
>NW_006409052.1:682655-686138 GCF_000296735.1 Chrysochloris asiatica | reverse complement strand
CTGCTTGGTCCTGTATTCTGTGTTGTTGCTAATGGAGCTCCTTACTGCACTTCCACACAGTCCATCTTGTTTGTTCTCCTAATTTAATATGTTTTTTAATTACATTTTTTCAGATATCCTTGTAGTTAGTTTGCTGGGAGGCATTTCCTTTTGCTCAGTCAGAATTATTCATATGAAATAAATTCAGAACTCTTCAAGGAATAGGAAGGTGGATCACAAGATATCCAAATAAGGTCTGTGACAAGATAGTCCTGTGGTCTATGCTTACTCATTCTTAGTTTATCTTTAGTGAAGCCTGTGATCATGATAGAGGCAATATTATTTACAATGTGGAAATCTTTCCTAGAAATGTATCCTGTAACTTTTTCAACACACCTCCAGTGCATTTGTATCCTCATAAGATTTGGTAACAAATCTCTTTTGGTTTGAAATTAACAGAATAGTTTCAACTATCTCAAAACAAACCATAAAAGTTAGGTTTTCAATATTTTAAAGAAAGAAATCACCTCTAATTTATGCTGTATCACAGTTTTACTTTCCAAAAACTGTGAACAGCAATATTTCACTGAGTTTTCATTCTTGTGTTTTCTTCTTTAATAAAAGCACAGTCAATGACAGTGCCAATATTCCTAATAATTCCCAACCTAACTGAGTGAATTCTACTCACATAAAAGGCCCCATCAGAACCTAATTCACAGCTTTGTTCCAAATAGTTCTTTAACTTTAGTTGTTGGTGGTGTTATTGAATGCCTATAATGACACTGTATAGGGTTTCCAAGGAGTGGCTGGTGTGTTTGAACCACCAACATTGCAGTTCAAACTGATTTGGAAGTCCAGAGCATCAACCTGCAGCACTACTCCAGTACTCCTTATCTTTGGTTTAGACAAGATAAAAAGAGACTCTGGTAGCATAATTGTAACCATTTGGTCTTCTAACCTCAAGGTCAGCAGTTAAAAACTACCAGATCTTCCATGGAAGGAATATAAGTCTTCTGCTCCTTTAAAGATTTACAGCCTTAGAAACCCTACTCAGCATCATTATTAGTGAGAACTGACTCCAAGGCACACAACCACCACCACCACCACCACCACCACCACCACCTCCATAAAGACCGCTCTATGCCAAACCTATAAAATGGTCATGCTAATATGAGAGTTGTTACCTGTGCCTATCTCAAACCAGTTAACTCTTGAGAACATCAGCATCAGTAGATAAGCGTTCCATCCATGTTTTGAGGCTAACAAACAAACAAACAAAAAAAGCCAGGGTCACATGCTATTTTAGACAAAGTTTTCTGGAAAAGTAAAACCAGTAACATGCATATGTATATTTAAATAGAGTAACATTTATTTTCAAGGAAATGTCTATTGCAGAGTCCCAGGTTCCCAATAGAAAAGAGAGTCTTTCCTTCAGGTCCATTATATTTTTAGAAGGCCACACCCCCAATGAAGCATCTGATCGATTGGCTGCTCATTGCCATGTATTATAATTAATAATGCCTGTGTTAGGTTTCATTACCATGGAAATAAGCACACTTCAACTACCAAACCAATCCAGTCAAGTTGACACAAAACCCTAATTATTACATATGCAAAATCATATTGTTGTCTTCAGATGGCTTTGAGTCACTTTTTATTCACAGAGACCCTGTGTACAATAGAAAAAGTGCAATACATGACCTGTCTCACAATTATTGCTAGATTGAAGTCCATTGTAGCTATGGTGCCAATCTATATAGTTGAGGGTTTCCATTATTTTAGGTGACCCATTTCTTTATAAAGTATGATGTCTACCTATAGGGAACTCTACAGTCTGAAAACATGTTCAAAGTATAAGGGTAAGTCAAAAAGTATTGCTATAAAACCTTAGAAGTATTTTTTAAACCAAAAAAAATTTAAACAAAAACCTAAACACATAAGGCTACTGATTCTCAACATATTCTCCTTGTAACTGTATATACTTCTAAAGGCAGTGTACATTTTAAGTTGTTTGGTTAGGAAAAAAAAAAAACATAACTTTTTTCTCTGTATGTCCTATTGTATACATTGATATACATGTATTTACAGGACATAAAAATACATATGTAGAAATATCTTCTGCCAAAGCCATACTAGATAAGTGTATATTGCTACTACAGTTCCAGTTTATGCATGCACAGGTTTATTCTGAACAAGATGTGTTGTACATGTCTATGAGATCAGAGTCCTGGTACTACACTGTAGGGTTAAGCACTGGACAGAAAAGTGGTGATTTAAAACAGCCACTCCTCAGAAAATCAATATACGGTCACTATGAGTTAGATCTTGACAACAGTTAACAACAACATGAGGTCAGCCTACCAGTAGCCTGTCAGTTTGTCTTATTGTGGTGGCTTCTATATTTCTGTGTTGCTGGAAGTTATGCCTCCAGTATTTTGACTTATTAATTGTACATGCCTTTTATAAAATAAAATATAAAATCACTGTACACATGGACCTCACCAGATTGAATACACAGAGATTAAGTTGACTACATCTGTGGGAAAGGAGCTCTGGTAATGTAGTGATTACAAGTCATGTTGTTGACCTCAAGATCAGCAGTTTGAAACTATCAGCCATTCTATGGGAAAAAGATGAGGTTTTCTGTTCCTGTAAAGATTTACAGCCTCAGAAATCCTATGCAGGAATGTGATGAGTCAGAACTGACTCCATGGCACACCACCTCCACCACCACTACCACATCTGTGATAAGAGAGATTGGAAAAGCTCAATATCATCAACCAAAAAAGACCAGGAGCCAACTATGGAAGCCCAGGCCATCAATTGCTCATATTCAAGCTTAGTTGTAACTGAAGAAAAATTTTAAAAACCCATGAGAGTCAAAATATGACCTCAAACATAACCCATATCAATAACATTATACACAATGGATATATTATACACTAATGTATGCATTCATTCTACACCAATGAATGAAGACTAGGAAAGCCGAGGGTTTACATCAAGAACATCATACAGGTAGAAAACAAAAGGTCATTAAAAAGATAGGTTAGAAAGAATCGACCAAAATGTATGTCAGAAGAGACCCTGAAACTTGTACACCAGTGTAGAGATCCTAAAGTGAATGGAACAAAGGAAGTCAAAAAGCTTAACTGAAAATTGCATAGGGCAGTTTGAAAACACAAAGTCAAGTATAGTGAAATGTGCAAATATCTACAGCTAGAAAACCAAAAGCATTTTGCAAGCAGAAAGAAGTGAAGAAATAAATTTAAGCCTCAACTAAAAATATTGTAGGATTCTATGGATACAACTCAAAATTAGGAGAAGGATTTGGGAATATACATTAATAATCAGAACATGAACTACCTGAAGTTGTCAAAAATAAAATGAAACACAGAAGTTTGATATACTAGGAATTATAGCACTGAAATGGACTGGTGTTATCCATTTTGAAGCTGACCAAGTTACTGTACAGAAAATGACAAACATCTGTCTTGATGTACA
>NW_006409052.1:680213-681370 GCF_000296735.1 Chrysochloris asiatica | reverse complement strand
TGGATGTTGTTTATCGGTGCGTTGGTAAGGATTTTTATTTTCTTTATATTGAGGTGCAAGCCACATCGAAGGCTGTGGACTTTTATCTTCATCATGAAAAACAAGGTTCTGTCACTGGCTCATCACAGGTTGTTAATGAGTCTTGCTCCAATTATGAAGTTATGGCTTTCTTCATAGAATCCAGTTTATTGGAGTTGTTTGCTCAGCATACAGATTGAATAAGTATGGTGAAGGAATACAACCTAGCATGCACCTTTTCTAACTTTAAGCAATACAGTGTTCCCTTGTTCTTTTCAAACAACTGAATCTTCCTAACTAAAACAATAAATAACATTGTTGTGAGGATTTTTTTGTTTTTGTCTGTTGAGGTACAATCTATACTGAAGGCTGTGGTCTTTGAACTTCATTAGTAAGCATTTCAAGTCATCTTTGCTTCTTACAAGCAAGGTTGCATCATTAACACACCACAAATAACTAATTAATCCAATCCTGATGCAAATTATTCTTCATAAAACACAATTTCTTGCATTATTTGACCAGGATATGGATTTTATCCTTATGGTGGAAGGCTACAGCCCACAAAACAACTTTCCTGATTCTAAATAATTCAATATCTACCCCCTCATTCTATTCAAATGACTGCCTCTTGGTCTATGTACAAGTTCCTCATGAGCACAATTAAGTGCTCTGGAATACCAATTTTATCCAATATTCCCAGAGTTTGTTATGATGATGTTGTTGTTGTTGGTGCCATAGAGTCCATGCAGACTCATAGCACCCTTATGCAAAGCAGAACGAAACACTGTCTGATCCTGGGCCAACCTCACTATTGTTGCCTCGCTTGAGCCCATTGATGTTACCACTTTGCCAAACCATCTCACTGGGGGTTTCCTTCTTTTTCTCTGACCCTCTACCTTACCAAACATGATATCGTTCTCCAGTGACTAGTGCCTCCTGACAATATGTCTGAAGTATGAGAGATGAAGTTTGGCCATCCTGGCCTCCAAGGAGCACTCTGGCTAAACATCTTCCAAAATGAATCTATAAGTTCTTTTGGCAGCCCATGACACTTTCAATATTCTCCTCCAACATCATTACTCAAAAGCATCAATTCTTCTATGGTCTTCTTTATTCACTGTCTAGCTTTCACATGCATA
>NW_006409052.1:679648-680113 GCF_000296735.1 Chrysochloris asiatica | reverse complement strand
GCATCAATTCTTCTATGGTCTTCTTTATTCACTGTCTAGCTTTCACATGCATAGGAGGTTATTGAAAATACCATGTCTTGGGTTAGGCACACCTTAGTCCTCAAGCTGACATCTTTGCTCTTCAACATTTTAAAAAGGTCTTGTACAGCATATTTTCCTTATGCAATACATCATTTAATTTCTTGACTGCTACTTCCATGAGTGTTGAAAGTGTTGATAGTCTAGGAAGAAGGAGTGATGAACTACTTCCGATTATTTAGTCACTGAAAATCATATGAATAATAGAGTGCCTTGTATTGCTGTTGTTGTTGTTGTGAAGTGACGTCGAGTCAGTTCTGACCCATAGTGACCCTGTATAGGGTTTCCGAGGAGCAGCTGGTGAACTTGAACTGCCAACATTGCAGTTCAAATGGCTTTGCAGTCTGGTGCATTAACCCACAGCCCTCAAATTTGTCTCTATTTTTT
>NW_006409052.1:678343-678855 GCF_000296735.1 Chrysochloris asiatica | reverse complement strand
CGTCAGCACACTGCCCCTCTCCTTCTCTGGGTCTTAGTCCCCAACTGCTCCATCTCTGCATGTCACTGTCTCTGCCTCCATCTCAGGCATCACTGCTTCTCTGGGTAGGGTCTTACTCTCTGCTCTTCTCCCTGATGGTCCCAGAGACCTCCATTACTAGACTGAAAATTAATCACTCCCTCCTTGCTACAAAATGTCTACCTTGATATTTCTAACCCTCACAAGCATTCCTGATAACAGTTATCCACTATTGTAGCACAAGAGATCCATCCGCATTTCATTTCATCAGCCCTAGCTACACAGATTGGATACTACTCAATGGAGATTTTACCTTCCTTAACACCCTCTGAATCTAAGCTCCCTCGTGAAAGCTTGTAAGCTAGTCACTTCTTTCCTTTGTAAACCCCCCCTCCCTCATTTGGGTAGCCAATGTCCAAGTTGCCCATCCCTCTCTACTCTGTGTATGGAGGTGGTGGGAATGATCCTTGTTATAAGGATTTATTCCCTCTTTT
>NW_006409052.1:677002-678243 GCF_000296735.1 Chrysochloris asiatica | reverse complement strand
TCAGCACAAAGCCCCTCTTCCCTACAAACTTGTATCCTGTAGTCAGCACACATCTCCACTTCCTCTTGAGGTGTAGTGTCTCCAGCCACTTCATCTCTCCACTTCATCATCTCTGCCCCCTTCTCTGGCATCACTGATTCTCTGGGTAGGTTCCCACACTCCGCTTTTCTCTCTTGGTGGTCCCAGGGACCTTCGCTCCTGGACTGCAAAGTCAGGAAATCCCCTTCTTTTTCAACACTCACAGTCAGTCCTGATAGCAATTATTCACTACTGTGCCATGTGAGTGCTCTCTCCATCTCCTTCCATCAGCCCTGCACAGACAGATTGGATACCACTCAGTGGAGATTCTACTTTCCTCCAAGCCCTCTGGATATAGACTCCCTTTTAAAATCTTGTAAAGTAGTCATGTTGTGCCTTTGTAGATCCCGCCCCCGCCCCCCACCCTCCATTTTGGATAGACAATGTCCAAGTTTCCCAACCCTGTCTACACTGTGCATCGAGGAGGTGGAACTGATCATCGCTGTAAAGATTTATTCTGTCTTTTGAGCTACTGCATCCATAGGTGTAGGTCAAGTTTATCATATTGTATCATATTATACTTTTTTTTCCCCTCTTTTTCCCTCTTCTAGTTGAGTTCTGATCATACAGCTATTAAAACTAGGTCAAGCGGGTATTATCTGTAATTGTGGGTGTTCTTGTGCATATGCTCTCTCTTCTCATCAGCTGAATTCTTTGCTCACCACTCCAGTCTTCTGTGACTATGTCACTGACTCTGGGCCCAGGTGTCCCCAGGTCTCCATGCCGGTTCACAGTAGTTTATTTGTTGTGCATAGGGTCACTGTAAGCCGCTACTAACTAGATGGCACCTAACAACAACAAAAAATGTTCATGAGAGATGTTGGTCTATAATTTTCTTTACTATTGATGTGCCTCCTTGGTTTGGGTATGAGATTCATGCTTGTTTCAGAAGCTGTATTAGGATGCTTTTTCCTTCCTTTTGTATATTCTGGATTAGATTAAGTAGATTTGGTGACAGCTTTTCTCTGAATGGTTAGTAAAACTCACCAGTGACGCCATATGGGACTGGATTTTTCTTGCTTGGGAAGTTATTGATGCTTGATTTATTTCTTTTTTTGTTATGGGTCTGTTCATGTTTTCTACTTCACTCTGTAAATTTTGGTAATCCGTGTTTTTCTAAAAATGTATCCATCTCATCTAGATTTTAAAAATGCTTGGAGTAT
>NW_006409052.1:675730-676902 GCF_000296735.1 Chrysochloris asiatica | reverse complement strand
TTTTTTTTTTTTTTTTTGATGTACACCAAAATACTCAGGAATATGCAATCAGTCAAACATCAAAAGGGCATACCCTGCAAGCCTGCTCCCTAACTATCAGCATACAGTTCCTCTCCCTCTATGAATAAAGGGTTTCCCCAACACTCCATCATCTCTGCCTCAATCTCTGGCATCACTGCTTCTCTGAATAGGGTCCCACACTCTGCTCCCACTCTTATCGTTTTAGGGTCTTAGAGTTCTCCACTCCTGGACTTCAAGATCAACCACTCCTCTGTTTTTGCTGTAAAATGCCTACCTTTTCAGTTGCAACAACTTCAATTAATCATGATAACAATTACTCGCTATTGAACTCCAAGACTCCTATACTAAACTCCTTTCACCAGCTATGCCTAGACAAGTTGAAAACAACTCAATGCAGAAAACATCAAGAGAAGATGAAAGGAATACATAGATCCACTCTACTAAAAGGAAATGGTTAATGTTCAACCGTTTCAAGAGATAGCATATGATCAAGAGCTGATGATACTGATGGAGGCAGTCCCACGTGCATTGAAGATTTTAGCAAAGAAAAAGGAACCAGGAGTTGATGGAATAAAAGTTGAAATATTTCAAGAAAGTTAGGCAGCACAGGAGGTACTCACTCAATATGCCAAGAAATTTGGAAGGCAACTATCTGGCCAACTAATTGGAAGAAATCCATATTTGTGCACATTCTAAAAGAGGTGACACAATGGAATGTGAAAATCATCAGACAATCTCTTTCTTATGCCATGCACGTAAGGTTTTACTAAAGTTAATATGGAAATGGCTATAAGCATACATTGACAGAGAACTTCCAGAAGTTCAAGCCAGATTCAGAAGAGCTCAAGGAACGAGGGATATCACTGCTAATGTCCTATGGATCTTGGCTTAAAGCAGAGAATATCAGAAAGGTGTATACCTGTGCTTTATTGACTATGAAAAGGCTTTTGATTATGTGGACCATGACAAGCTATGGACAACATAGTGAGTTATGAGTATTCTGGAACATTTAATTGTGCTCGTGAGGAATCTGTACTTGGACTAAGAGGCAGTTGTTTGAGCAAAACATGGGAACTTTCAATGGCTTAAAATTAAGAACGTGTGCTACAGGTTTGAATTCTTTCACTATACTTAATCAACCTGTATGCTGA
>NW_006409052.1:674079-675112 GCF_000296735.1 Chrysochloris asiatica | reverse complement strand
GACATATTGTCAGGAGGGACCAGCCACTGAAGAAAGATATCATGTTTGGTAAGGTGGAGGGTCAGAGAAAAGGAGGAAGATCACCAGCAAGATGTATTGGCCAAGTGGCAGCGTTGATGGACTCAAGCATGACAACAATAATGAGGTTGGCCCAGGATCGGGTGGTGTTTCGTTCTGCTGTGCTTTGAGTCGGTACTGACTCTATGGCACCTAACAACAACAACAGTATCTATAAATCTAAGTTAAAGTCATCAAATTTTCATGATTTACTGTTATTTTCTTTATGAAAAAAAAAATATATTTTTAATCTTCTTTTAGTAGAGTTCTGATAATCCAGTCATTGAAGCTAGGTCAAATGGGTACTAACTGTATCTGCAAGTATGGGCATTCTTGTGTATCTCCCCTCACTTCATACCATCTGGAAGAGTGAAATTTGTCATTCTTAAAAGGAGAAATACTGCATAAAATCATTATAATAAAAGCTTAAGAAAAAATGCCCACACTAAAAGGAAAATTTTAAATGTCTTTTTTGTTTAGGGGGCTGTGTAGCTTTGTCCTTGTCCTATGTCTAGCCCGCTGTAGCTATGTCCTTGTCCATAGGCTCTGGAGTCCCCGGATCTCGCCATACTGCTAGCCAACCAGTTCTCACTATATTCCAGGCTGATGGGACTCTATTGAAGGTGGTCAGACTTAGCCCACATCTTAATTGCTAATTTTTCCCCACTTACCCATATTAGTAGTCCAATGTTATCACCAGCAGGATTACATTCCTACTTTTGGAATCCCTTTGAGTTTCAGTTTTGGAAAGGAAAAGATGTTTGTTTTTAAGGAACTTGACTGCTTGCCTTGATGGCTCCCCTGCAGATGGCTTGCTTGTTTTTATGGTAGTCAACCAGACTGCCATTATTGTTTTTATTTTTCCTGCTAGTCTTTCTTTCAAGAAGCATCTTCTGTTCCTTTAGGTGTTCCAGGCTTGCCTGCTTCTCTTTTCAAGAGGAAACTTCCCACCTCTGAGGATTCTGGATGGGAATCA
>NW_006409052.1:662576-666024 GCF_000296735.1 Chrysochloris asiatica | reverse complement strand
TATCTTTGATTGCACCAGTACCAAGCAGTTTTGACCACTGTAGCTGAGTAGTAAATTTTGAAGTTGGGGAGTGAAAGGCTTCCAAATTTGTTCTTCTTCTTAAGCAGTGCTTTGCTTATCCTGGGTCTCTTTCTTTTCCATATAAAGCTTGTAATTGTTTTTACCATCTCTGAAGAATGTTGTTGGAATCTGGATTGGTATTGCATTATATGTGTAAATTGCTTTGGGCAGTGTTGCCTGTGCCCATTTTTAATTCAATTATTTTTCTTTTTCTTGTAGAGATGTTGTAGTTTCCTATTTATGTTAGAAATTAGTCTTTTGTCTGATACATTGTTTCAGAAGATTTTTCCCATTCTGTGGACTCCCTTTTTACTCTTTTGGTGAAGTCTTTTAATGCACATAAGTTTTTAATTTTTAGTAGGCCCCAATCATCTATTTTGTCTTTTTTGGTTTGTGCAATTTTCACAAAGTTTGGTAATCAGTGTGTGTCCTGTATTAGAACCCTCAAACTTGTCCTTAGTTTTTTTTATTTTTTATTTATGACCTTTATAATTTACATTTAGGTCTTTAATCCATGCTGAGTTGTTTCTTCTATATGTTGTGAGGTAAAGGTCTCATTTCAATCTTTTGCATATCAGTTTCCAGTTCTGCAGTACCATCTGTTGAAGAGAATATCTCCTCCCCATGCAATATACTTTGGTCCTTTTTTGAAGATCAGTTGACTGTATCTGGATGGGTTCATTTCTGGATTCTAAATTCTGTTCCATTGATCTATTTATCTTTCATTGCACCCGTTCCAATCTGTGTTGATCACTGTAGCTATGTAGTAAATTTTGAAATCAGGGAGTGAGAGGCTTCGAACTTTGTTTTTTTTCCTTAAGAATTGCTTTGCCTACCCTGAGTTTCTTTCCTTTCTATTTAAAGTTTGTAATAGTTTTTTCCATCTCTTTGAAGACTGTGTTTGGAATCTGGATTGTGATTGCATTATATGTGTATATTTCTTTGGGTAGTATTGACATTTTCACAATGTAGTCTTCCTATCCAGGAGCATGGTATTTTCTTCCATTTTTGTTTGTATGTTTTGGTTTCTTTCAGTAGTGTTTTGTAGTTTTCTTTGTATTGATCTTTGTGTCTCTGGTTACATTTATGCCTAAATATTTTATCCTTTGTTCAGCAGTTGTAAATGGTATTGCTTTCCTAATTTCCTTTTCAACACTGACATTATTTGTACTATGGAATGCAAATGATTTTTGTATGTTGATCTTGTATCCTGCCACTTTGCTAAATCTTACAATGAGGTCTGGTAACTTTTTTGCTGAGTCTTTAGGGTTTTCTATTTATAGTGTCATTTCATCTGCAAATATAGTTTTGCTTCCTCTTTTCTAATTTGGATGTATTTAATTTCTTTATCTTGCCTTATAGCTTTGGCTAAGACTTCCAACACAATATTAAATTGAAATGGTGACAAAGGCCATCCTTTTCTGATTCCCATTCACAAAGGGAAGACTTTCAGTTTCTCTCTTTTGAGAATGATGTTGTCTGTTGGTTTTTTATATATGCTCTTAATTATACTGAGGAATCTCCCTTCAATTCCTACTTTGTTGGGAACTGTTTTTCAGGAATGGATTTTGGATTTTGTCAAATGCCTTTTTTTGTATTAATTGATATCATCATGTGGTTCTTAACCTATTTCTTACTTATGTGGTGGGTTAAATTGATTGTTCTTCTAATGTTGAACCATCCTTACATGCCTGATATGAATCCCACTTGGTCATGATTATAATCTTTTCGATGTGTTCTTGGATTCTGCTAGCTAAGAGTTTGTTGAAAATTTTTCATCTATGTTCCTTAGGGATGTTGGTCTATAATTATCCTTGTTAGTGATGTCCCTCCCTGGTTTTGGTGAGGGTTATCCTTGCTTCATTGAAAGCATTAGGATGTTTTCCATCCTCTTCTATATTTTGGAATAATTTGAGTAGAATTGGTGACAGCTCTTCTCTGAATATTTGTAAAACTCACCAGTGAATCCATCTGGACCTGAACATTTTTTGTTTGGAAGTTTTTGATGACTTTATCAATTTTTTCTTTTGATATGAGTCTTTTCAAATTTTCTACTACAATCTGTGTAAGATTAGATGGTTTATGTTTTTCTAAAAATGTATCCATCTCTTCTAAATTTTTAAATTTTTTGAGTACAACTATTCATACTTTCTCTTATTATCCTTTTTATTTCTACTGGTTCAGTTTTGACATCACACATGTGTTTTCTTATACACATGTTATTTGTGCCTTCTCCTTCTTTTCATTTGTTAGTTTTGCTAATGATTTGTCAATTATATTTAATCCTTTCAAATAACCAGCTTCTTGTCTTGTTAATTCTTTCTATAGTTTTTTTGTTTTGTTTTGTTTTCTACTTCATTTATTTCTACTCTAATCTTTATTTTTTCTTTTCTTCTGGTGACTTTAGGCTTGCTTTGTTGGTCTTTCTTTAATTTTTGTAGATGTTATGTTAACATGTGAATTTTGTCTCTTTCTTCTTTTTGGATATGTGCATTTATTGCTATAAATTGTCCTCACAGAGCTGTTTTTGCCATTTCCCAAACATTTGGAGATGTGTTTTCATTCTCATTTATTTTCAGGAACTGTGTGAGTTCATGTTTTATTTATTCTACTACCCAGTAGCTTTTAAGCAGAGTGTTATTCTGTGTCCATGTATTCAAATTTATTGCCATGGTCTTCCTATTGCTGATTTCTAATTTTGTAGCATTGTTGCCTGGGAAGATGCTTTGTAGTATTGTGATGGTTTTAAATTCGTGAAGGCTTGTTTTGTGGTCTAACACATGGTCAATTCTGGAAAATGTTATGTATGCACTGGAAAAGGATATGTATTTGGATTTAATGCTCTGTACACATCTCTGAGGTCAAGTTGGTTGATTATGTTTAGTTCTTCTGTATCTTTGTCAAGTTTCTTTCTGGTTGTTCTATCCTTTTTCAAAAGTGGTGTATTAAAATCTCCCATTATTATTGTAGATTTGTCTATTTCTTACTTCAATTCTAGTAAGGTTTGCTTTGTATATCTTGGGGCCCTTTCATTGGGAGTGTAGATATTTATTACGGTTATATAATCTTGTTCAATTGACACTTTATTCACCAGGTAATGTCCTTCTTTTTCTCTTATGGTTGTCTTTGTCTGAAAGTTTATTTTATCAGAGATTAGTTTTGACATTCTTGCTCATTTTGTACTGCAATTATCTTCATATCTTTTTTTTTTCTTTCATTTAACTTTTAGTCTGTGTTTGTCTTTATTATTAAGGTCTGTCTCTTGCAGTCAGTGTATTGAGGGTCTTGTTTCCTTATCCATTCTGCCACAATCTGTCTCTTCACTAGTGCAATTAATACCTTGACATTCAGTGTAATTATCGATAGGTATGAATTATTTGCTGTCATT
>NW_006409052.1:659948-661521 GCF_000296735.1 Chrysochloris asiatica | reverse complement strand
ACTATTTTGCCCTTTCAGTGTATTGTAATTTCTGATACTTTATTAATACTTGTTTGGACCTTTCTTTACAGATTTTGAATTGTCTTTGACAACTTAAGTCTTGTCTCCATTTATTATGATTTTATTAATTGTTCCCATTGATACAAGTTTTGTTTCTTTACATTTCAGTGCCATCCATACTGAATGGTTTGCTCTATGACTTTCATCACTGAGTATTTAATATCCTTTTCAGTTTCAGCAAGTAGTAATCTCTTCTGCATAGTTTTCAGATTGTTAATGCCTCTTTTTCCCAATCTTATGCCAGAATTTTCTGCATATATTCTTGTCTAAGATTATGTGTTCAGAATGCAGATTCCATAAATATGGTGAAATAATATAATCCTGGCTCACACCTTTCCTGATTTTAAAATATTCCGTATTTTCTTGTTCTTTTTCATTGGCTGTCTCTTGGTCTATGCATAGTTTCTTCATGAACACAATAAAATGTACTGGGATATCCATTCTTTGCAATATTATCCAGAGCTCGTCATGATCCAGCAATGAACACCAAGTAAACAGCTTTTGACATTCCCTGTTGTCAGTAAAAACTCATATGTCATCAGCAATGGCATAATCAGTTGCAAATCATCTCATGAATCTGACATGAATTTCTGCCAGCTCCTGTTGATGCACTGTTGCAACTAATTTTTAATTATCTTCACAAAAATCTTACCTGCAAGTTATGTGATTCCTACATTCTGTTGTGCCATCTCTCTTTGGAATGGACACAGATATGAACCATAATCAATTGATTGTCTAGGAAATTACCTTCCAAATATTTTGGCATAGATGAATGCTAGCCTCCAGTGCTGCATCAGTTTGGTGAAAGATTTTAAATTGTGTTCTGTCAATTCCAGGAGTTGTGTTTTTGCCAGTGCCTTCAGTGCAGCATGGATTTTTTCCTTCAGTAAAATTCATTCTTGATCACATGCTACTCCTTGAAATGACTGAGCATTGCCCATTTCTTTTTGTTGCAGTGACTCCATGCATATGTTCCATTTTTGTTTGATCATTCAATATCACAAATTCACACAAACACTTCAATATTGAAAGTCAAAGCTTGATTTTTTTTCTTCAGTTTTTTATACTTGAGATATGCTGAGTATGCTTTTCCCTTTTGGTTTTCTAACTTCAAGTCTTTACATATTTCATTATAATAATTACTTTATATTCTTGAACTGTCTGTTAATTTTTTTGTACAACTCTTCTACTTCCTTGTTTCTTTCATTTACTTTTGCATCTTTGCACTAGAGTAAATTTCAGAGTTGCTTCTCAGATATTTTGCTTTTCATTTCTTACATGTTTTAATTTAATGACTTTTTTATTTCTTTCTGTATGGCATTTTTTTAGGTTATTCCATAGCTCTTCTTCTCTTTAGCATCTAGTATACTCTATCTATCTATCTATATTCTGTCTCCACCACTTGTTTGTCAGTTTGTCATACTGTGGTCCCTTGTGAGTTGCTGTGATTGTGGAGGCTATGCCACTGGTATTTTAAATAACCTCCAGGGTCACTCATGGTGGACAAGTTTCA
>NW_006409052.1:631178-657268 GCF_000296735.1 Chrysochloris asiatica | reverse complement strand
AATTGATGTCTTTGAGTTACAGTGTTGGTGTTGGAGGTGAATATTGAAAGTGCCATGGGTTTCCAAAAGAACCAATAAATCCGTTTTGGAAGAAGTCCAGCCAGAGTGCTCCTTAGAGGCCAAGATGGCCAAACTTCGTCTCTCATATTTTGGACATATTGTCAGGAGGGACCAGTCTCTGGAGAAGGATATCAAGTTTAGTAAGGTGGAGAGTCAGAGAAAAAGAGGAAGACCCCCATCAAGATGGATTGGCCAAATGGCAGAATTGATCGAATCAAGTTTGGCAAAAATAATGAGGTTGGGCCAGGATTGGACAGTGTTTTGTTCTGTTGTACATAAGGTCAATGTGATTCAGTACTGACTCAATGGCACTTAACAATAACAACAACATTTTCTATCGTTTTCAGATAATCTCTAAATTCAGGTGAGATATGTTCAAGGTTATATTTTGTCTCTTGCCACCTTGTTTTAATTTTCTCCAGCTTCATTCTGAACCTACATATGAGTAATTGATGATTTGTTCCACAGTCTGTTAATGGTATTGTTTTGGATGATGATATAGAGCTTTTCCACTATCTCATCTGACAAATGTAGTCAATTTGATTCTTTCTTTTCATCTAGTGAGGTCCATGTGCGTATTCACATTTTATGTGGTTTTTGAAAAGTATTTGTAATGGATAAATTATTGGCATGGCAACTTCTATCATGAGATCTCCTGCATAATTTCTTTCACTAAGATTGTAATTTACAACTACTGACTCTTCCTCTTTCTTCTAAATTTAGCATTCCAATCACTAGTAACTATCAAAACATCTTGGTACAATTTTTCAATTTTATCATTGCCTTTAATGGTTGGTGTATAAGTTTGAATAGTAGTGGAATTAAAAGATCTACTTTTTAAACTTATGAATAATGTCTATGACAGACAGCATTGCACTTTAAGATAGAAGTTGAATTGTTCTTTTTGATGAGGAATGTGATGCCATTTTTCTTGAATTTATCTTTACCCACATGATTGTCAGATTAAAAATTGCCAATACCTAACCATTTCAGCTTATGTATTCCAAGTGAAAGCAACAATGGGCTCAAATATAACAAGAATTGTGAAAATGGTGAATGGTCAGCGTTTTTCAAGTCTGTTTTAAACAATGTCACTATGATTCAGAACTTACTGGATATCACCTAATAACAATTTGTTGCTGTTGCTGTTGTTGTTGTTTTTGTTATGTGCCGTGGAGTCGATTCCGACTCATAGAGACCCTGCACAAGGTTTCCAAGGCTGTAAATCTTTATAGGAGCAGAAAGCCTCATCTTTCTCCTGCAGAACAGTTGGTAGTTTCAAACTGTTGACCTTGAGGCTTACAGCCAGATTTGTAACCATTATGCTAACAGAGCTACTTTAGGTGTCTTTAAATCGATAATGATTTTTAATGACCCTATGTGCAACAGAAAGAAACACTGCCTGGTCCTGTGCCAACCTCACAGTTGTTGCTATGTTTCAGTCCCTTGTTGCTGACACTGGGCCATTTCATCTAAACTTCATGTTCTTCACTGACTCTCTACTTTGCCAAACATGATATCTTTCTCCTAATGGACCCAAGTGACAATATTTTCAAAATAAGATAGATGATGCCTGGCCATTGACGCTTCCAAAGTCCATTCTGTCTGTACTTCTTCCAACACATAACTGTTTGTTCTTTTGGCAGTCCATGGTATTTTCAATACTCTCCTCCAAAACCATAAAAAAAAAATGTCTCAATTATTCTAAGGTCTTCCTTAGTCACTGTCCAATTTTTGCATGCATATAAGGTTATTGAAAATACCATTGCTTGGGTCAGGTGCACATTAGTCCTCAAATCAATATCTTCTTGAAAACTTTGAAGCAATCTTGTACAGCAGATTTGCCTAATAAAATAAGTTGTTTGAATTCTTGATTGCTACTTTCATGAGTGTTAATGAATGAACTGAACAAAAAGAATCTGACAACTTCAGTATTTTCTCCATTTATATAAGTTCTGTTTATTGGTCCAGTGGTGAGGATTGTTATTTGCTTTACATTAAGGTACAATTAATACACATGGCTCTGGTATGTGATTACATTATTAAGTATTTTAAGTCCTTTTCACATTTAGCAAGCTAGGTTGTATCATCTGCATATTAAGGCTGTTAGTGAGTCTTTCTCCAATCCTTATGTGATGCTTTTCTTCATACAATCCAGTTTCTCAGATTATTTGCTCAGCATATAGACTTAATAAATATTATGAAAGAATACAACTGAGGTACACCTTTTTAAATTTTAAACCATTCAGTGTTCCTTTGTTCTGTTCTAATAACTGCTCCTTTGTCTATGCACAGGATCTTTAGGAGCACAATTAAATGTTCTAGAATACTCAATCTCTACAATATTTTCCATAGCTTGTCATGATCAACACAATCTAAAAACTTTTACAGTTAAATATCTTTATGATGATATTCTATGCTTTTTCAAAGATGTCTCTGACATCAGTAACAATATTGCTTGTTCCACGTCATTGTCTGAATACAACTTGATATTGTGGAAATTCTTTGACTATGTACATTTGCAACTGTTTTTTAATGAAGACTGAAGACCTAAACAGTTGTAGATGACATCAAGTGCATCACACAGGAATAAAAGAAAAAGTCATTAAGAAGACTAAAAAGAAGGAAAATAACAAAATGAACATCATAAGAGTCTTTGAAACTTATTCTCCATTGAAGAGATTCTTAAGAAAATAGACAAAATTAGAAACTAAAAGAGCTGAATAGAAAATTTTAAAGAGCAGCTCAAGAATGCAAAGTAATATTATAACCAAAATGTTCAAAGACCTGAAGTTAGAAACCCAAAAGGAAAGAACACACTCAACATTGCTGAAGCTGAGGGAACTGAAGAAAAAATGCAAGCTTTGACTTGTAATACTGATGTATTCTACGGGCAAAATATTGTATAGTGCAGAGAGCATCCAAAGAAGATGAAAGAAATGCACAGAGTCACTGTAACAAAAGAAATGATTGATGTTCAAACATTTCATGAAGTAGTGTGTGATCTAGAACCAATGATACATGAAGGGAGATTCCCAAGGTGCATTGAAAGCATTGGCAAAGAGCAAGGCTATGGACATTAATGAAATACAAATTGAAATATTTCATCAAACTGATGCAGCACTGAAGGCACTCATTCATCTATGCCAAGGAATTTAGCAGGCAGCTACCTGGCCAACTGACTAGAAGGGATCCATATTTGTACCCTTTTCTAAATAAGGTGACCCAATGGAATGCAGAAATTATTGGACAATATCATATATATGATATATTATCTAATATATACGATATATTATATATTATATGTATAATATCATATATATCATATATATGATGTATTATCTTTAGCACAAATTTACTTGAGTGATATATACACATATATATATGTATATATCTATCATTCAACTAAATTATATATATATATATCATTCAAGTAAATTTGTGCTAAAGATAATTTTAAAACAACAACAGCAATGTCTAGAATATTGATTGATTTTCTTTCATTGCATTTTTGACAATCTCCAATTTCCTTAATACATTTGAGTTATGATCTTGGAGGAGATTATTGAATGTATCATGGGCTGCCTAAACAACAGAACTATTGGAGGAAGTGCAGCCAGAGCGTTCCTTGTAGGCCAGGATGGTCAAACTTTGTCTCTCATACTTCAGACATACTGTTAGGTGGGATCAGTCAGTAGAGAAAGATATCATGTTTGGTAGGGTGGAGGGTCAGAGAAAAAAAGGAAGATGCCAGCCAGATGGATTGTCAAATCCATCAATGGGCTCAAGTGTGGCAAAAATTGTGAGGTTGGCCCAGGACCAAGCAGTGTTTTGTTGTGTTGTGCATAGGGTCCCTATGGGTTGGTACCAATTCGATGGCACCTAACAACAACAACATTTTTCTTATATTCATCTTTCTTACATAATATCATCTGATTAAATAATAGTTACAGTTGTTTGTTCTCATCAGCAAATAAATGTCATCATTCACATCATCATGGTCCACTCTACTTTGGAAACAACTCTACCCCAGTCATATTTTGAGCATCTGCTAACTTGAGATGCTCATCTTCTGGCACTGTATCTGACAATATTCTAGTACTACTCATAACATTTAAATCTTTCAATACTGTATCTGTCAGTATTCTACTGTAATTACAAAGTTTTTGTGGCAAGCATTCAAAAGTGTCTGACTTTCTTTCTTCCTAATTGATATTTTTTTCAGAGCTTAGCAAAGACCTGTCCAAAATGTATTACCCTGCTGGTATATAAAAATCTAGAGGCACAGCTTCCAGCAACACACAAGTCCCCACATTACAAGAATCTGACAGATGAGTTGTGATCTAATTTTTATCTTAGGCAAAATGACAATACCTTAATTCATACACACTTAATTCATATGAATTTTGTGTGTAAAAAATAACCTCTGTGGTGGTGGTGGTTATGTGCCATGGAGTCGGTTCCGACTCATAACAACCCTGTACAGGGTTTCCGAGGCTGTAAATCTTTACGAGAGGAGAAAGCCTCATCTTTCTCCCATGGAACAGCTGGTAGTTTTGAACTGCTGACCTGAAGATTCACAGCCCGATTCGTAATTACAATGCAAAATAATCTCTGTAGATCCTTAAACTACAGTTATTTAATATTCAAAAATGCTATTAAGAAAAAAATTATTTAGGAAATTATGCTTTTGAAGTATCCACCTTTTTTTATAATAGGTATGTAACATGTGAAATTCTACATGAAATCAGTTGTATAAAACACAAATTATGCAACCATTAAACATTAGAGTATGTTGAAATTTTATTGATCATAGTATTAAGGTATTTAGTTTGGTTAGCTAACATCACTCATAAAGATCCCTGGTGGTGAGAGTGTTCATCATTTAGCCACTAATCAGTGACTTATTCAAACCTACTAGCCCCTCTTCTGAAGAAAAGATATGACAATCTCTCAAAAAGATTATAGCCTAGGAGAATCAGGTAGTCAATTATATTCTGTCATGTAAGGTTGTTATGAATTGAAATATCTTTACAATATACAACAACAACAAGCAATGCCACTCATCCAGTGTATATTTGTTATAATATCATCTTTCAATAAAGCTTATGTGGCAGAGATTTTGTAATATTTCTTACCAAATTATAACTATTTTCTTTTTGTTTAGAAAAGCATGTTGTAACTATTAAAATCATGATGCTTGTTCAGACTGTGTGTCTTCAATCAAGTGTGAAGATTGTCATAGGGGAATGAAAAAATGACTTAATTAAACTTGTTTTATATAAACCACTTTAATAAATGACTTTTAATTCCTGAAAATAATAAAAATTGCATGTGTTTTCAAAAAATATTGCATACTAAATTAACTTGTAATGGCCTTGTCACATTGTAGAACGTTGGAAATATTTTACAAAGGTTTAATGGGCATGAGCTCATGACAGGTCACTAATGGAGTCTACTTAATGTATATATTCAGAAGGATTTTTTTTTTTTACATTTCATATAGATCAGCCCCAAAATAGATACTCTCCCTATGGTTAATCATGCATAATGAACACAACCAAATTAAACTGACAAAAGTGGTAATATGTAATATCACATAATATTATCTGTTCATTTTCTAAAACAAATGTGCCACAGAATTCTGTAGTTTTTATTTTTTTTATTTTGAGAATAAGATCATGAAAAGTTATTTGCATTTTATATTCTATAGAGATTATAAACTGGTCATAATTAAAAGCAGAATCATGTGAATGGAGTGAACAAATGTTGATAACATGTTAAGATTTAAAGGCATATTATTGGATACACAATTGTACAAAGTATGTTGAATTATTTATTAACCAGTAATGCCTTATTTATCAAGTTTCAATAAACAAGTATTACAATAAGTAATGCACAAACTAATAATATATCATTTTAAGTTTATTAATAACTAATTTATTCAATATTTATACACTAGCTAAGCCCCAAGAGATAGATTGCCAAAGTGGCACATCAATGGGCTTAAGTATGGCAACAATAGTGAGGTTGGCCCAGGATCGGACATTGTTTTGTCCTACTGTGCATAAGGTCGCTATGAGTAGGTACCGACTCGATGGCACCTAACAACAACAAATATTGACTCAAATTTTGGGTTAGCATCTAAATGATTCATATGCTGAAATTTTGTATTTTTTTTATCTTAAGAAGATATCACTTTGATCAAGGTATTCTTTTTCCATTCAACTAAGCTTGGTTTCACAGACTCGTCAAAAGAATGATATTTGAAGAATTTGCTCATTAATTGAGACTGCAAAAAGAAAAAAAATAACTAAGAACATTTAAAATCAATCAACTGATTATTCTGTTGGCTGCAAAACATGTGTTCACATGTTTTAACTAATTGATTTAGCAAATCAGGTACAATATTTTTTTTTTCTTAATAAGCACTTTGAATGTGTTTAGCAGTTAACATGGCTATCTTATTTGTTGTTAAGTGACTCAGCAGCATGTAAATGATGGCTTTTAATTGTTGACCTTAAGTTTAGCAGTCTAATGCTTATCCTACAATGCAAACCCGAGCTCTTTTCTACCATTCAAGGTATTATGCTGTAGGATAAACACTCGGCCATATGGTTGGTTTGAACCACAATGTCAGAAGTTCAAACTCATCAGCTACTCCTTGGAAGCCCTATACACTGTCCCTCTGTGTAAAACACACTCAACATCACTTCAAAACATCCTAAAGTGATTTCTTTGGACTGAGAACCAAAGAGAATAGACAACAACCAGAGACTGACATACATGACACTACCACCCAGAACTCAAACTACAGAATCCAGAACAGAGAAAAGCTATAAGAACAAATTCACAAGTTCTGGGAGGTCAATCTGCAATCAAAATAATTACAGTGTTAAAGAAGGTAAAACCAAAGGACACATTCTGTAAGCCTGCCTCCTGGCCACGAGCACTCAGTCTTTATCTTTCCATGAGTCTGAAGTTCTCAGCTGATCTCACTCCATGTCCTCATCTCTGCCTCCATCTCTGGTGTCACTGCCTGTCTGGATAGGGTCCCACATTCTGCTCATGCTCTTCTCCCTTGATGGTCCTATGGTCCTCTGTTCCTGGATTGAAAATTTAACTACTCACCTTATTTGTTACAAAACTTCTACCTTTACAGCTGTGACAGTCAAAATTAGCCATGGTATTAATTACTCACTATTGAATCATAACAAGTTTATCCCCATCACTTTTCACCAGACCCATCTAGACTACATGAAAACTATTCAGTGGGTATTCTACCTTTCTCCACACATTCTTAAACTAAACACCCTCTTGAAAACTTGCACGTCAGTCACTTCCAGCCTTTTTTTACCTCCTCATTTTAGATTGCCAATATCTAAGTAGCCCAACCAGATCAAACCCGTGTATTAAGGGATAGGAGTGACACTTGTTGTAAAGACTCCTTCCCTTTCAATTGGTATTTTGAGCAACTACATCCATAAGTAAGGAGCTCTGGTAGCGTAGTGGTTACGAGTCGGGCTGCCAACGGCAAGGTCAGTAGTTCAAAACTACCAGCAGTTCCACAGGAGAAAGACGAGGTGTTCTGCTCCCGTAAAGATGTACAGCCTCAGAAACCTTGTACAGTATCACTGTGAGTCAGAACAGACCCCAACGTACTTAACAACAAAAACAACATCCATAAGTATACATCACATTCATCAAATTGTAGCAAATTACACTTTTTTCCTTTATCAAAAATTGTTTATTTTTTATCTTCTTCTGGTTGAATTCTGATCATCAAGCCATAAAGGCTAGGTTAAATGGGTACTATCTGCAACTTTGGGTATTATTGTACTTCTTCCTTCACTTCATATCAGTTGGAGGCTTTATTCACAACTCTAGCTGTAAGCCTTTGAACTGTCCAAATATTCCTTAATATGTACTTCAAAATTCTGGGATTGAACTCTGAATGTGCTTCATCCAATATTCTGTTATTGCTGGTGGAGGTCTGCAACTCACTTCTCCCTAATCCACCATTAAACCTTCCCTCCCCAAAGTTGATAGGTTTGTATGGACCACAAATGATGTTATAAATTTTGGCAGAAAAAAAAAAAAATGTTTCTGGTCCCTGCTTCATAGGGTTTTTGAGGAGTGGCTATTGAGTTTGTACTGCTGACCTTGCTGTCCTATGCTTATCATACAGATCACTCTGGGTCTCCAACAATGTGACAGGAGATTAAAATTTTTTTTTTAATAAAATTAAAAAACCCCAGCAATATAAGCATAAAACTCTGGAAATTATTCAATTATTATTACTAATGAAATAGCAGCAAGTGTTTTGCATCTGAAATTTAACCATAAATAAATCAAGCTCTGATTATTGTAAACACTTTTTTCTGTAAATTAGAAAAATAAAATAAAACAAAAAACCCCACCTTGCTTAGTCTTTTAAATCCAGGAAATGTCTGTTCTTAAATATGTACACTTGAATTGTATTGATGCACTAATATAATATGTTTTTGTTATTAAGTGTGGTCGAGTTGATTCCAATACATAGTGACCCTGTACAGAGCTCCTGGTAGCGTAGTGGTTACGAATCGGGCTGCGAACCGCAAGGTCAGCAGTTCGAAACTATCAGCTGCTCCGCTCCACGGGAGACAGATGAGGCAGTCTGCTCCCGTAAAGATTTACAGCCTCAGAAACCCTGTTCAGGGTTGCTATGGGTAGAAACCGACTCAACGGCACTTAACAACAACAACAACAACAACAACATATTTTATTATCCTTCTTTTGCTCTTTAAAATAATCCCTGTTCTCTCACACTCTGATTATCTATGGGAACTATGAAAATCCATTTTAAAAAGTGCTGGCAAATATCAACCTTTCATGTTAGCTTCTTTTTTTTTTTAATTTTGAAAGCTTTTTTTTACTGTGAATTGAGTACAAGTTTTCAGGGCAGATCATTAGCTTTACATTAAAAAAATCATATACTTTTTTTTCATTACAATGATTATAATCCCCTCCATGTACCATCAGTATTTCTCTCTATTCATTTAAGCTCTTTCCCATTTTTTTTTTTTTTTTAACATTCAGGAATATGTAGGAATGTGTAATAGTTTAAACCACCAAATAACACATTCTGCAAGCCTGCCTCCTGGCTGTTAGCTCTCAGTCTCCATCTTTTCATGAATGTAGATTCCTCAACTGCTCCCTCTATCCATGTCCCCATCTCTGCCTCCATCTCCTGTGTTACTGCTTTTCTGGATAGAGTCCCACATTCCACTTGTGCTTTTCTTCCTAGATGGTTCTAGAGTCCTCTGTTTCTGGACTGTAGATTAATTACTCCCTATTTTTATTACACAACTTCTACCTTTACAATTTTTACATTTACATTTAGTCATCATTACAATTACTCATTATTGAATCATAAGAATCTTATCCCCATCTCTTTTTACCAGACCCATCTATAGAAGATGAAAACTATTCAGTGGGGATTGTATCTTCCCCCACACACTCTTAAACTAAACTCCCTCTTGAAACTTTTAAGCCAGTCTCTTAGTACCTTTTTCGCCCCCTTATTTTAGGTAGCTAATGTCTAAATTGCCTATCCATATCTACCCTCTGTACAGAGGGGATAGAATTGATATTTTATGTGAAAACGCCTTCCCTCTCTGTTGGTATTTTGAGTTACCGCATCCATAAACATAGGTCAAGTTCATCAAGTTGTAGAAATTTACCCTAGTATCCTTTATAAAAAATTGTGGGGTTTTTTTGTTTTGTTTTGTTTAATCTTCTTCTAGTTGAGTTCTGATTATCAAGCCATCGAAGTTAACTCAAATGGGTACTATTTGCAACTTTGGGTGTTCTTGTGTGTCTCCTCTTACTTCATATCAACTGGATACTTCACTCTCAGCTCTAGAAATACATGGCTATGTCCTTGTCACATATTAGTTTCTTATTTGAAGTAGTCTTTTCATCTGTTTAAGTAAAAAACAGTAAACTGTTTTTAGTGGTCACATTGCTTTTCTTTATTTTTACTCTAACCAAAACTTTATTGAATAGAAAGAAAGTAAGTTTTATTAAGGATATTTGTCTCTTTCTAATCACAAATATAAAGATGCCCTATTTGCACGGTGGTTAAGAACTTGGGTGCTAACTGAAAGGCCAGTTGTACAAATCCACCAGTGGCTCTGTTGTAGAAAGTTATGGCAGATTTTTTCCATAAACATTAGAGCCATGAAACCCTATGGGACAATTCTACTACTCTGACTTAATGGACCCATGAGTCCAAATCTAGTCAATGACAAAAAAAAAAAAAAAAATCCACAATTATTTGTACATAATAACTTTTTCAATTTCATTTGTAAGAGGTTTACTCAAATACCAAGTTATTATGTGAATGTAAAATAATTACTGTGGACCATGTAATTTAGAGAAATGTGAAATTCAGATTAAAAATAAAATATGCAAAAAAAGAGTAGAATGATAAAAAAGTGTGCTATGGTTTATGTCACATAATAATAAAGTTTATTAAAGGTACAGTTCCTTCAAAAAGTTAGACAATTTTAATCAATGGCTTATGACAAAACACAATATATAGCCCTCTCATGAACACTAAACATATTAATTGAAAATAATCATCTTTAATCCTCTGAAAACCAGTGGGTTTTGTTTTATTTTGTTTTGTTTTACTATATCTACTCATCTGGACTCATCCAAATAGCAATCATAGGCTTGGCACGCTCTTTATCTAATGCATTCAGCAAGTAACTTTAGCATTCTATTCTCATTTCCCTGGTTATAAAGAAAGAATATTAAACTTTGCTTTGAGTGTTGTGAGAATTAATTATTTAATGTTTATAAAGTTCTTTCTAGCTCTTAAGTTTAAAAGTCACAGAAGTATTTCTCATACACATAATGGATATTCTCATAAATACAAATTGAGAAGGGAGGTTATAATTTAATATAATAAAAATATAAAAATCATTATTAATAATGGAGGTAATGAGAAAGATGATGCAGTATATATTATAATTGTTTATTGTAAGATTAAGTTTCC
The DNA here is from genome assembly GCF_000296735.1 of Chrysochloris asiatica. NCBI lineage: Eukaryota > Metazoa > Chordata > Mammalia > Afrosoricida > Chrysochloridae > Chrysochloris > Chrysochloris asiatica. The sequence goes on along the minus strand of NW_006409052.1, from coordinate 646,164 downwards.
ATATTCTGTAATTTTTACCTCCATTTGTGCTAAAGAACTGAAGTTTTAAGTCTTTGGGTCAAGATGGTTTAATATAAAAAAATTAGCCATAAACATATAACCGTTCAATGAAATTAAGTTAAATCTATAGAATCACATAACTATATAACTGGAAATTGTGGAAGTAAAAATCTGTAAAAACGTATCAATGGCAAAAATAATTAATCGGGACCACATGTAGAATACATTCTGCAAACCATCATCTGTTGTTAAATTAATGGCAGTAGATTTTTCATTAGCTGGTCAAATGCCATTGCTAATCACTGGAAATATTTTGTTTTGTTTTGTTTTTGATTCCTCTCTTTTTATTTATGTTTAGTGTTGTTGTTTAACTTTAGTATGTTGAAAACTAGGAATAAGGGCAATCAACTAGACTTTAAGTAAAACATCATTTTTTTCTGATATTAAATTCTCCCCACTCTTTCCATTTTAAAATGCTCTATTCCTTTTATTAAACAATAGTAGAGTGCACAGTATATTTTGTCCATTCATTTAATATATTTTACATATACAATTTGAGTAAATAACATGACATTTATTATTTTAATAGTTTTCCCCTATAATGACCTTTTTTGATATTGAACAGTTTGAAGAATAATATTGACACCTGAAAATGATTAAAGGATTGTGTTTTATCATTCTTATATGAGCAGTTGAAAACATGGTAGTATTTTGGTTATTATTGTTGTTAAGTGCCCTCAAGTTGGTTACAATTCATAGTGACCCTGTGTAGGGTTTTTGAGAAGTAGCTGGTGTGCCTGATAAAGCTATAGTATTTTTAGTAACCTCATGTGAAAGTGGACAATGAAAAAAGAAAGTCATAGATGAATTTATGCATTTGAGTTATGGTGTTGGAGCAGAATTTTGTAACTATTGTGAACCACCAAAGAACAAAAAAAACCTGTATTGGAATAAATACAATCATAACACACTTTAGAAGCCAGGATGGCCTGACTTCATCTCTCATATTTCAGACATATTATCAGGAGGGATAGCTGGAGAAGGACAGCATATTTGATAAAGAGGATGATCCCCAAAGAGATAGATTGGCACAGTGACAGCAACAGTGGCTCAAGTGCAGCAACGAAGGTGAGATTGGCATAGGACTGGGTAGTATTTCATTTTGTTGTGCATAGGGCCACTATGAGTCCACACCCACTGGAGGACACCTAACAGTAGCAGCAAGTATTTCAGCAATACTAGCTTTTGTTTTGTTTTCTCAACTAAAAATATTCTTTGGAAATGATTAATGGATTAATAGACATATCATATAAAATTTAAAGGTTTAATGAGCTTATTAACTAAGGAATTGCCATTTTCTATACCAAATTATCTACCTGAAGATCAATAAATGGGTACTATCTTTTAAAATTAAAATTTAAAAATAAATTAATCAATTGTGGTTAATTTTTTAATCTATAAAAGTTAAAACATAAAATAACCTTAAATTCTCTAACTCACACTGCAACGCTTCCTGGATTAAATGCTTACCAATAAGAAAGAGACCAAAATATTCAGAAAATTAAAATAAATTTATTGCACTGAAAAGATCTATACAAACAAGAGGTCAATATTTATTATTAGATACTATTATAAAAATTTCACCAGAATTTTACTGAAATAAAACAATTGTGGAAGTGGTTGTGACATTGCTGTTAATACAAAATAGTTTATATGGGGTAAAAATACATTCAAATCTTTGATTTTCTTAATTGTTGTTTGGTCTGGATGGGAAGACATGTATAGTTGCACCTTATATGACCATGAACAAGTATTTAAGACCCCAGTCACTACTCACCTATTTAGGATGCAGTACATTTTCTTTGCAAACTATATTATAAAACTTGACCTAAGTATGCTCCAAGACTGGTCCTAAGACCTCAAGTTCAATTATTTCATCATAATACGGATTGTGGCTAAAAAGTGTTCAAAATCTGCTCCTTTTATGCTGAACTTGTATATATTTAAAGCACATATGTTGTCCTGGTGCGTTTCTGTAAAATAAGCACTTGACTATCAAGTTGGTCTGAATAAAAAAGATCAGCAGTTCAAACTCACCAACTGCTCCTTGGAAGACCAATACAGGGCCACTATGTGTCGGAACCGACACAACCGTTCATAACAATATAGAATTAGTCTCTGTCAAACACATACATTTGTTGTTGTTGATGTTAAGTGCCGTCAAGTCAGTTCTGACCCATGTTACTGCTGTTGTTGTTGTTAGGGGCCATCAAGTCGGTACTGACTCATAGCGACCTTATGCATAGCAGAATGAAACACTGCCTAATCCTTGGCCAACTTCACTATCATTGCCACACTTGAGCCCATTGATGCTCCCACTTTGGCAATCCATTTCGCTGGCGGTGTTCCTTTTTTTCTCTGATCCTCCACCTTACCAAACATGATATCCTTCTCCAGCGACTGGTCCCTTCTGACAATATGTCCAAAGTATGAAAGACGAAGTTTGGCCATCCTGGCCTCCTAAGGAGCACTCTGGCTGCACTTCTTCCAACACAGATCTGTTGTTTTTTTGGCAGCCCATGAGATTTTCAGTATTCTCCTCCAACACCAGAACTCAAAAGCATCAATTCTTCTATGGTCTTCCTTATTCATTGTCCAGCTTTCACATGTGTATGAGGTTAGTGGAAATACCATTAATTGAGCCAGACACACCTTAGTCTTCAAGCAGACATCTTTGCTTTTCAACACTTTAAAGAGGTCTTGTGCAGCAGATTTATCTAATGTAATATGTCGTTTGATTTCTTGACTGCTACCTCCATGAGGGTTGATAGTTGATCCAAGAAGAATGAAGTCCTTGCCAACTTCAGTCTTTTCTTCATTGATAAGAATGTTGTTTATTGGTCCTGTGGTGAGGATTTTTGTTTTCTTGACATTGAGATGCAAGCCATACCAAAGGCTGTGTTCTTTGATTTTCATCAGTAAATATTTTAAGTCTTCTTCACTTTCAGCAAGGTTGTTAATGAGTCTTCCTCCAAACTTGATGCCACATTTTTCTTTATACCACCTAGTTACTCACATTATTTGCTTAGCATACAGGGTGAATAAGTATGGTGAAAGAATACAACCTTGTCGCACACCTTTTTTAATTTTAAACTATTCAGTGTTACCATGTTCTGTTCGAAAAATTGCCTCTTGGTCCATGTACATATTCCTCATGAGCACAATTAAATGTTCAAGAATATTCATACTTGCAATGGATGTTTACAGCTGTTTGTCTTCATTTTGAGTTGTGCCCCATCAGCAAATGAAGGTCCGTGGACTTTACTCCCACAGGCTTTACTCCGTTCACATCATCACAGTCAACTCTGCTGTGAAGAGGCAGCTCTTCCCCAATTGCATTTTTAGTGCCTTCTGACACATAGCGACCCTAAATATTTATTGAAAATGGGATTAAAAGACATAGAATTGTTCTGTAAATATTTTGAAGTCCCCTTGTAAGTTTGTGGGGATGTTCTCCTTCAGTTTCTAACATGTGTTCAGCTTGCATATCTACCCATGTATGTACTCATAGATAATTTTATTTCTGTTATTTTGTAATTGAATATGTAATAATATTTACCTTTTTGACTTTTACTTTACAGACCATCCAACGTCTTCCTTTGACTTGGTCATATTGTTCTGACATTTCCCTTAATGTATGTTGTCTTTTGATTCATTGAAGATTATAAGGTACTAAAATGATTTGGTAAGCATCAGACATTTCAGGAAGTATCACATGATCAAATAGCCAGTGGTATTGATGGAAGAAATCCAAGCTGCACTGAAGTCATTCGTGAAAACCAAGCTTTTGGAATTGAAAGAATACAAACAAATGATTAAACAAACTGATACAGTCTAGAAATACTCACTAGAATGGCACAAGAAATATGAAAGACAGCCGTCTGTCCAATCTTCTGGAAAAAAAGCCTTATTTATGCTTATTCCAAGGAAATGTCACCCAACAGAATGAGGTGATTATCAAATAATATCATTAATATCATATTGTTGTTAAGTTCTGTCTAGAGAGTTCTGACCTCTAGTGACCCTGTACAGCTTTTCTGAGGAGCAGCTGTTGAGTTTGAACAGCTGATCTTGCAATTCCAATTGATTTTGAAATCTAGTGCTTTATACAATATGCTGCATGGTTTCAGTAGAATAATGACAAGGAACAACTAGAAATTCAAGCCAAATTCTGACAAAGACTTGGAACAAGGAATATCATTGTTGCCATCAGATTGTAGAATAATTGATGCATTTCAGTTATGACTTTGGAGAAAATGAAAATGCAATGGAAAAATAACAAGCATCCTCTGACATCCTTCTCTTTGCTGTTGTTGTTGTTATGTGTCATTAAGATGGTTCAAACTCCTAGCTACCCAATGAACAACAGTATGAAACAGTACCCAATTGTGACATCTTCACATTTGTTATTACATTCAGCCCACTGTTGCTGCCACAGTGTAAATCTATTTTGTTGGGGGGGGGGGGGTCTTCCTATTTTTTGTCATCCCTGCATTTTTCCAAGTAAAATTTTCTTCTCCAGGTATTCAACTCTCTTTATAATATGCCTGAAGTATGGGAGACTAAGTTGCAACATTCTTGCCTCCAAAAAGCATGCTGGTTGTACCTTTTCCAACACAGACCTGTTTTTCCATGGTACTTTCAATATTCTTCTCCAAAGTAATAATTCAAATACATCAATTATTCCACAATATTATTTATTCATTGTCCAACTTTCATATGCTTATGAGGCAGTTGACAATGCCATGACTTGAATCAAGTGCACTTTAGATCTTATTGCTCTTAAACACTTTAAAGATGTCTTGTGCATCAGATTGACCTAATGCAATATGTCATTTGTTTTCTTAACCACTGTTTCCATGCGTATTGATTACAGATCCAAACAAAACAGAGTGTCTGACAACTTACATTTTTTCTCTATTTATTACAGTTTTATTACACCAGTGATAAGGAATTTTGTTTTATTTACATTGACTTGCAACCCATAATGAAGGGTGTGGTTTTTGATCTTCATCAGTAAGTATTTTATGTCCTCTTTGTTTTCAATAAACAAGATTGTATCGTCTGCGTGTCAAAGATTATTAATGAGTCTTCCTCCAATTCTGATTCTATGCTTTTCTTCATATATTCTAATATCTAAGATACTTGCTCAACACACAGATTGAATAAATACGGTGAAAGCCTTTGTGCACAACTTTCCTGGTTTTAAACCATTCACAGTCCCTTTGTTCTGCTTATAGGACTGCATCTTAGTCTATGTACAGGTTCCTTTTGAGCACAGTCAAGTGTTCTGGAATATTAATTCTTCACAATCTTATCAATAGCTTGTAATGATCCACACATTCAAAAGCCTTTGCAGAGTCAATAAAACACAATTAGCATTTTTCTGGTATTCTATTTTTCAGCCAAGATCTAACTGAAGTTAGTAATGATATCCATATTTCTACATCCTCTTCTGAATCCATCCTCTTCTGAATCCAGCTTGAGTTTCTAGCAATTCCCTTTTTTAGTAAATGTTGAAGCCATTTTTGAATTATCTTCAGCAAAATTTTACTTGCATGTGATATTCATGATAGTGTCTGATGATTTCCACATTCTGTTGGGTCACCTTTCTTTGTAATTGACACAAATACAAATCTCTTCCAATTAGTTGGACAGGTATATGTCTTTCAGTTTTCTTGTCATAGATTAGTGAGTGCTTGCAGTGAGGATATGTCTTTTGAAATTCTTCAGTTTGCATTTTGTCAATCACTGAAAACTTGTTCTTCACCAGTACCTTCAATACAGCTTGACATTTTTCCTTCACTACCATCAACTTTTTTTATCATATTGAAATGGTTGAATATAAAACATTTCTTTTAGATATAGTGACTTTATGTATACCTTTCATCTTCTGTTGATTATATTTGCATCATTCAATAATTTGCTCATGAATTCCTTCAATATTGCAAGTTGAGGCTGGACTTTTACTTCAGTTCTTTTAGCTTTGGAAATGATGAATGCGTTCTTCCCTTTTGGTTTTCAAACTACAGATTTCTGCACATACCCTTATAATACTTGGCTTTATCTTCTTGCATTGCCTTTTGAAATTTTTTGTTTAACTCTTTTACTTCCTCATTCCTTCCATTCACTTTAGCATCTCTATGCTGGAGAGCACATTTCAGAGTTTCTTTTGATATCCATTTTGAGCCTTTCTTTCTTTCCTATCTTTTTAATGATTGCATTCTTCCTATGTGATATTCTTGATGCCATCACAAGCTTTTCTGGTGTTTGATCATTGGTATCTAGTGCATCAACTCTGCCCTTGATATGGTCTCTAAATTAAGGTGGGAAGGGATTCAAGATTGTATTTTGGGTTTCATGAACTTGTTTTAATTTCCTTAAACTTCAAGCAGACATGGCACATGAGCTCTAAAGAGTCGGCTCCTGGGATTGTTCTGGATGATGAAATTAACTTTTACTCTTGGCACAGATGTAGTCAATATGATTCCTGTATATTACATATAGTGACATCAGCTTCTATAATTACCTTTTATAATGTTTTAAAGGGGGTTTTATAATGAACAGGAGTCCTGGTGTGAAGCTGTAGGTTAATATGCCAGACTGCAAAGCCATTTGAACTGCAAGGTCAGAGGTTCAAGCTCACCAGTCGCTCCTTGGAAACCCTGTATAGGGTCTCTATTGGTCGGATCTGACTCTATGGCACTTAACAAAAACAACAACATAATGAGTAAGTCATTGGTCTTGCATAATTCTATCATGTGATCTTTAATATTATTTCTATCACCAAGGCCATATTTTCCAACTATTGAACTGTGTTCTATATTTCTAATCTTTGCAATTCAAAAACTAGTAATTTTCAATTCATCTAAATTCCATGTTTATTCAATTTCAGACTGAAGAAGTTCATAGACTTATTCAATTTCCTCATCACTGCTTTTAGTGTTTGTTGCAAAAATTTGAATTAGTGGTATTTTGTCTCCCATGTTTGTACTGTTGTAGTTTAGCTCTGTCTAGTCAGTTATGACTCATAGTGACCCTGTATACTGTTTCTGAGGCATGGCTGTTGAGCTTGAACAGCTAACCTTGCAGTTCAAACTAACTTTGTAGTCCAGTTCATTAACTTGCAACACAAAACCACGAATCATGTCTTCCATTTGGGTGTGCAGGTATTATCATATCACAAACAGCATTCTACTTTAGGATAGATCTTGAATTACTATCTTTGATTGTGATTGTTATGCTATTCCCCTTGAATTTGTCTTCCTATTAAATCTTTTAGATATCATATTCAAAATGTCCAATGCCAGTCCATTAAAGCTAAAAAAAAAGGGTAGTAGTGAGAAATTAGTAATTTATCCCACTGAAAAAGTTCTATTTTGGTTTTATCTTACTTAAAAATCAAGTTCTGAAGGTTTGATTAAATTATCCCATCTTGTACTGTATATTTCAAATTTTCCAACTGCATAATGATGTTGATCTTATGACATAGAAAAGTAATAATATTTTTCAAAGATTCTGATTTTAATAGCAGCAAGCTAACTTCTCAGAAGACCAAAGAATCTGACTACTAATGAAGTACTTTGCCCTAGTAACACTATGCTAAATAATTATTGGCTAATTAATTTCAGGTACGTAAATAATGTCACCTTAAATTCAAAACATTGAAGTAGATAGAATGTAGAAAACAAATTCCAGAAGAAAGTACTCACCATTTATTTTAACTGATTTATGGTTAACTAATTTATGGCACCATTACTTGTCTGCCATTTTGTCATACTGTGGTGGATGTGAGTTGCTGTGATTCTGAAAGTTATGCCATGGGTATTTTAAATACAATCAGGGTCACCCATGGTAAACAGGATTCAGATCAGCTTCCAGACGAAGATAGACTAGTGATGAACTACTTCCGAATATTTGATCACTGAGAATATTATGAATAGTAAAGAAACATTGTCATATATAGTGCCAGAAAAGGAGCCCGTCAGGTTGGAAGGAACTCAAAATGTAACTGGGGAAGAGCTGTCTCCTATAAGTAGAGTTGACCATGATGATGTGAAAGGAGTAAAGCCCACAGAAGTAAAGCCCATGGAACCCTTGTATGCTGATGGGTCACAACTCAAAAGGAAGAGAAACAGCTGTAAACATCCATTAATAACAGGAACATTGAATGTACGAAGTATGAATCTAGGAAAATTGGATATTGTCAAAAATAAAATGGAATTCATAAACATCAATATCTTAGACATTAATGAGCTGAAATGGACTGGCTTTGGCCATTTGAATGTGACAACCACATGGTATACTATGCTGAGAATGACAAATTGAAGAGGAATTGTGTTGCATTCATTGTCAAAAAGAACATATCTAGATCAGTCATGAGATACAACACTGTCTGTGGTAGGATAATATCCATGCACCTACAGGGAAGCACAGTTAATACCACTGTTATTCAAATTTATGCACCACCACTAAAGCCAGTGAGGATGAAGTAGAAGAATTCAACCAACTTTTTCAATCTGAAATTGATCAGACAGCCAATCAAGATGTATTGAACATTAGTGGCGATTGAAATGAAAGGTTGGAAACAAAAATGAAGGAACAATAGTTGGAAAATATGGCCTTAGTGATAAAAATGATGCTGGAGATCACATGCTAGAATTCTGCAAAATCACTGATTTGTTCAAATATCTTCTTTAGACAGCATAAGAGATGATTATACACATGGACCTCACCAGATGGAATACACAGAAATCAAATTGACTACATCTTTGCAAAGAGACAATGGAAAAGTTCTATATCATCAATCAAAACAAGGCCAGGGACAAATTGTGGAACAGAATATGAATTGCTCATACGCAAATTCAAAACTAATGCTAAAGAAAATGAAAACAAGTTCTCAAGAGCCAATATATGACTTTGAATATATCCACTTGAATTTAGAGATCTTCTGAAGACCATATTTGATATATTAAACACTAAAGACCGAAGACCAGACAGGTTGTGAGATGACATTAAGAACATCATACATGAAGAAAGCAAAAAGTAATTAGGAAGACAAGAAAGAAGGAAAATATCAAAATGGATGTCGGAAGAGACACTGAAATGTGCTCTCCAGTAAAGAGATGCTAAAGCAAATGTAAGAAACGAGGAGGTAAAATAGATGAACAGAAAATATCAAAGATCAGCTTGAGAAGACAAAGTCAAATATTTCAGCAAAATGTGCCAAGATCTGGAGTCAGAAAACCAAAAAGGAAGAACATGCTCAGCATTTCTCAAGTTGCAGGAACTGAAGAAAAAAATCAAGCCTCGACTTTCATTATTGAATAATTCTCTTGGCAACGTACTTAATGATGTAAAAAGCATAAAAAGAAGATGGAAGGAATACACAGTCACTGTACCAAAATGAAATAGTCGATGTTAAACCATTTGAAGATATACCGTATGATCAAGAGTCAGTGATACTCAAGGAAGAAGTCTAAGATGCATTGAAGGAATTGACAAGAGCAAAGCACCAGGAATTGATGAAATAGAATTTGAAATCTTTCAAGAAGTTGAGGCATCACAGGAGGCACTCACTCATTTAGGCCAAAGAAATTTGGAAGACAACTATACGGATGACTGATTGGAAGAAATCTGTATTTGTGCCCATTCCAAAGAGAGGTGGCCCAGTGGAATGCAGAAATCATCGGACAATATCTTTGATATCCCATGTGAGTAAAGTTTTACTGAAGGTAATACAGAAATAGCTTCAAGCATACATTGACAGAGAACTTCCAGAGGTTCAAGCTGGATTCAGAAGAGGCTGTGGAACAAGGAATATAATTGCTGAAGTCAGATAAATCTTGGCTGAAAGCAGAGAATACCAGAAAGATGTTTTCATGTGCTTTATTGACTATGCAAAGGCTTTTGATGATGTGGATCATGACAAGCTATGGACAACTTTGCAAAGTATGAGTATTCTTGAACACTTAATTGTGTTTATGAGGCCTCTGTACATGGACCAAGAGGCAGTTGTTCGAACATGTCATGGGAACACAGAAAGGTTTAAAATTAAGAATGGTTTACAGCAGGGTTGTATTCTTTCACCATACTTATTCAACCTGTATGTTGAACAAATAACCTGAGAAACTGGATTATATGGAAAAAAATGTGGCATCACGATTGGATAAAGACTCATTAACAACCTTGCTTTCTGAAAGTGAAGAGGACTTAATATACATACTAGCAAAGATCAAAGACCACAGTCTTCAGTATGGTTTGCATCTCCATGTCAAGAAAACAAAAACCCTAATCACTGGACCAATAAACAACATTCTTATCAACAGAGAAAAGATTGAAGTTGTGAAGAACTTCATTCTTCTTGGATTAACTACTACACTCAAGGAAGCAGAGTCAAGAAATCATATGAATTATTGCATTAGGCAAATTTGCTGCACAAGATCTTCTTAAAGTGAAGAGCAAAGATGTCAGCTTGAGGATTAAGGTATGCCTGACCCAAGTCATGGTATTTTTAATAACCTCATATGCATGTGAAACCTGGACAGTGAATAAGGATGATCATAGAAGAATTGATGCTTTTGAGTTATGGTGTTGGCGGAGAATATCAAAAGTGCCATGGGTTGCCAAAAGAACAAACAGATCTGTGTTGGAAGAAGTGCAGCCAGAGTGCTCCCCTGAGAACAGAAAGGTCAAATTTAGTCTTGCATACTTGTCAGGAGGGACCAGTCACTGGAGAAGGATATCATGCTTGGTAAGGTAGAGGGTCAGAAAAAAACAGGAAGACCCCTAACGAGATGGATTGGCAAAGAGGCTGCATCAATGGTATCAAGCATGGCAATTGTAAGGTTGGCACAGTACCAGCAGTGTTTTGTTCTGTTGTACATAGGATAGCTATGAGTTGCTATCCACTCGATGGCACCTAACAATAAGAATTTATGACAAATCTAAGAAATTGAAGAAGGTAAAATAAATAACTAGAGATACTTGGGGTCCTGCTGTAACTCTGCAGAATAATGCACTGAACAGCAAGGTCAGTTTAATCTGCAGGGTCAACAATTCAAACCCACCAGCAACTCCTCAGAAACTATATACAGGATTGCTATGGGAGGGAACCACCACTCGTCTGTCATACTGTAATGGCTTGTGAGTTGCTGTGATTCTGAAAGCTATGCCACTGGTACTTTAAATACCAGCAGGGACACCCATGGTGGACAGGATTCAGATGAGCTTCCAGACAATGATAGACTAGGAAGAAAGAGTGACGAACTACTTCTGAATATTTAGTCACTGAAAACCTTATGAACAGCAGAGGAACATCAGATATAGTGCCAGAATATGAGCCCTGCAAGTTGGAAGCCACTCAGAATGCAATTGGGGAAGAGCTGCCTCCTCAAAGTAGAGTTGAACTTGATGGTGCTAATGGTGTCAAGCCAGTGGGAGAAAAGCCCTCAGGACTTTCATTTGCTGATGGTGCAAAACTCAAAAAAAAGAGAAACAGCTGCAAACATCGTTGAAAATACTAACATGGAATGTATGAACTATGAATCTGGGAATATTAGAAGTTGTCAAAAATGAAATGGGATGCATAAACATTGATATCGTAGGCATTAGTGAGCTGAAATGGACTGCTATTTTGAATCTGACAACCATGTGGTTGACTATGCAGGAAATGAAAAATTGAAGATGAATGACATTTCATTCACTGTAAAAAAGAACATATCCAGATCAGTCATGAGGTACAACGCTGTCTGTGATAGGATAATATCCATGCACCCAGAGGGAAGCTCTGTTAATAACACTATTATTCAAATTTATGCACCAACCACTAAATCCAATGAAGATGAAATAGAATAATTCTACCAACTTCTTCAACTTAAATCAATCAAACATGCAATCAAGATGTATTGCTCATTACTGGTGATTGGAATGCAAAGGTTGGGAACAAAGAAGGAGCATCAGTATTTGGAAAATATGGCCTTGGTAATAGAAACGATGCTGGATATTGTGTGATTGAATTCTGCAAAACCAATGATTTGTTCATTTCAAATACCTTCTTTAGACAACATAAGAGACAACTATAAACATGGACCTCACCAGATGTAATACATAGAAATCAAATTGACAACATCTGCTGAAAGAGATGATGGAAAAGCTCCATATCATCAGTGAAAACAAGGCCAGGGGCAGACTGTGGAACAGACTATCAGTTGCTTATATGAAATTCAAACTGAAGCTAAAGAGAATGAAACCAAGTCCATGAGAGCCAAAATGTGACCCCTGAATTTAGAGATCATTTGAAGAACAGATTTGGTACATTAAACACTAAAGACCGAAGACCAGAAGAGATGTGGGATGACATCAAGAACATCATACATGAAGAAAGCAAAAAATCATTGAGAAGACAAGAAAAAAAGGAAAAGTTCAAAATGGATGTCAGAAGAGACACTGAAACTTGCTTTCCAGTATAGAGATGCTAAAACAAATGGAAGAAATGAGGAGGCCCAAGATCTGAACAGAAAATTTCAAAGATCAGCTTGAGAAGATAAAGCCAAATATTACAACAAAATGTGCAAAGATCTGGAATCAGAAAACCAAAAATAAGAACACACTCAACATTTCTCAAGCTGGGGGAAGTGAAGAAGAAAATCAAGTTTTGACTTTAACTATTTAAAGATTCTCTAGGCAAATTATTGAATAATGCAGGAAGCATATCTAAGGACTATACAGAGTCACTACACCAAAAAGAAATGGTTAATGTTCAACTGTTTGAAGAGGTACTGTATGATCAGTAGCCAATGACCCTGAAGAAGGTAGTACAAAGTTCATTGAAGGAATTGTCAAAGAACAAGGCACCAGGGATTGATGGAATGAAAATTGAAATCTTTCAAGAAAGTGAGCTGGCACAGGAGACACTCATTCATCTCTGCCAAGAAATTTGGAAGACAACTGTCTGGCCCACTCATTGGAAGAGATCTGTATTTGTGCCCATTCCAAAGAGAGGTGACCCAAAGGAATGTGGAAATCATCAGACAATCTCTTTGATATATTATGCAAGTAAAGTTTTACTAAAGGTAATATAGAAATGGCTACAGTCACACATTGACAGAGAAATTCCCGAGGTTCAAGCCAGATTCAGAAGAAGGCATGAAATTAGATATATCATTGTTGATGTTTGATGGATCTTGTCTGAAAGTGGAAAATATCAGAAAGATGTTTACCTGTGCTTTATTGACTACTCAGTGGCTTTTTATTGTGCTGATCATGATTAGCTATGGACAATATTGTTAAGTATGAATATTCCGGAACACTTTATTGTGCTTATGAGGAATTTGTACCTGGACAAAGAGGCAGTTGTTCGAACAGAACATGGGTACACTGAATGTTTTAAAATTAAGAAAGGTGTGCGACAAAGTTGTATTCTTTCACCATAATTATTCAACCTGTATGCTGAGCAAATAATCCGAAAAGCTGCGTTCTATGAAGAAAAACATGGCATCAGGATTGGAGGAAGATTCATTAACAACTTGCGATATATAGATGATACAGCCTTGCTTGCTGAAAGTAAAGAAGACTTAAGGCATTTTATAGGTGAAGAACAAAGAGTACAGGCTTCTATATGGATTACCTCTCAATGTCAAGAAAACAAAAATCCTCACCGCTGGACCAATAAACAACATTCTTATCAACAGAAAAAAGATTGAAGTTGTCAAGGATTTCATTCTTCTTGGATCAACTATTAACACTCACAGAAGCAGCAGTCAAGAAATCAAACAATGTATTGCATTAGGCAAATCTGCTGCACAGGAACTTTTTAAAGTGTTGAAGAGCAAAGATATCAGCTTGAGGACTAAGGTGTACTTGACCCTAGCCATAGTGTTTTCCATAACCTCATATGCATGCGAAAGCTGGACAATGAATAAGGAAGACCATAGAAGAATTGATGCTTTTGAGTTATGGAATTGGAGGAGAATATTGAATGTACCATGGGTTGCCAAAAGAACAACAGATCTGTGTTGGAAGTAGTGCAGACAGAGTGCTCCCCTGAGAACAGAAAGGTCAAATTTCGTCTCATATACTTCAGACATATTGTCAGGAGGCACAAGTCACTAAAGAAGGATATCATGTTTGGTAAGGTGGAGGGTCAGAGAAAAAGAGGAAGACCCCCAACATGTTTGATTGGCCAAGTGGCATCATAGATGGACTCAAGCGTGGAAACAGTAGTGAGGTTGGCCCAGGAACAAGCAATGTTTCACTCTGCTGTACAGAAAGTCACTATGGGCTGGTCCCAACTCAATGGCACCTAATAACAACAACAACAAATGGGAGGTAACCTACTCAGTGGCTATCAAAAACATCATTAGAGATATTTGTATTACTGTTGTGGTGCTATAGGATTAGTACTGGACTGTGGACCACAGGTTTGGCAGTTCAAACTCGCCAGTTGCTCCTCAGAAATCCTATACAAGATCACTACGAGTCCAAGTCAGAATTATATTGAAGACACGGCAACAATTAGATATACTGCTCACTTTAATTTTGAAGTTATTGCTTCCTAAATGTTACTATATCATTGAAAACAGAGAATTTTGTCAGACCTCTTTCACTGCAAGTAAACAATTTGAGTGTCACTGTATTTTTATAATTTAATGATGTCAGGATCTATGAAATAGATATTCATCTTTTTGGCAGATTTCATAGAAACATGAATTTATGAAATACTGATTTCATAACTGCACTGTATAATGGCAATATGTTATCAAGAATAACCTGTTTGGAAGAGTACTATATTATAATCTCAGTCCTCTGGAGAGTTATTTAATCAAAATAGCTCTGCTTAAGTGCAATACAAGAGGAGATATGAAAAAACTGTCAGAGGATCAAGTAGAGACAAAGAAGTAGGAATTGTAATACTAAAAGCAATTTA
>NW_006409052.1:630137-631023 GCF_000296735.1 Chrysochloris asiatica | reverse complement strand
GGAAAGCTACAGACAAGTCAGGCATAACAGAGTTGCCCCTAAGATTGCAGTGAATGGCAATGTAAATTGTGATACCCATGAACAACTGTACCCCTAGATTAAATGTGTTAAATTAAAATGGAAATGTAAGTCACACTATGCTTCTTAATAATTAGTGTTAGTGAAACATTAATTGGCATCATGTGATTTTAAGTAACCATACTTGAGTTTATTCTGCTTTCTTCTTAACTTTTTTTACGAACAATATAACTTCAATAAATTTTTCAAAAATAACTTTATGAGCTATATTCCAGCTCATGGTTTACAGTAATCTGTTAAATGTTGTAACATCCTAATATAAAAAATCAGGCATTAAGGTATACACTCTTGTCTTACTTTGGAAATACATGGTAATTATTCTATTAAGGAGTAGGGTGTGTTTAACCAACATACCTCTCTTAAACTTCAGTTATTATGCTTAAAACAATGTAGAATGTGCAGAATGATATAGTTTTATTTCTACTTTTTCTACTTATTATATTTTTCTAATTTTATATTGCTAATCGTTTGAAGGTTTACACAGAAAATACCTTTTCAATTCAATCGTTTTCACATATTTTGTTTCGCGTCATTGATTGCAATCCCCAAAATGTAATATCATTTATTCATTATCATTCCTGTTTTTACCATTGCCAATCCTTATTTTCTAACCATTTCTGCTTTCTGAAATTTGTACTTGGGCAAAAGCTTCCCTTTTGATCTCAAATGATTGTTCTATGGAGCTGCATACATGCAAGTATTGTTGTTCACCTTACAGACCTGTCAATCGTTTAGCTGAAACTTGAGCCAGCCTGAATGGTGACTGAATCCAATAGTTTCTGAGGTTCCATCAGTCTCTATCTGAGCA
>NW_006409052.1:623600-629202 GCF_000296735.1 Chrysochloris asiatica | reverse complement strand
TATATAAGTTTTGTTCCACTTTTTTCTCCATCTGCATCCAGGACCTTCTTATGTAAATCCTTTTAGAGTGATCACTAGTAGCAGCCAGATACCATCTATTTCTTTTAGTGACCGTAAGATACAGTCTGAAGTTTGCACAATTCATTAGTCCTCTCAACTAATTATCTCTGTTGTGTTTGCTTTTCTTCATTGCTTCAGATGGGGAGAAACAATTAGTTGTAACTTAAATGGTCATTCACTAGCTTTTAGGACCCAAGTTCCTACTAGGATTTAAAACATTTTCTTTGTGCTATACGTTTTGCCAATTGAAGTTTATGTCACCTGAGACAAGGGTCTTGAGACCCTAGGCTCACTTAATCATTTCTTCATGATGTTGTTTATGGCTGAGAAGTTTTCATAACATTTTGACTTCTATAACAAGATGGATTGGCCAAGTGGCAGCATCGATGGACTCAAGCATGGCAACAGTAGTGAGGTTGGCCCAGAATCAGGCAGTGTTTCGTTCTGTTGTGCATAAGATCGCTATGGGTAAGTACCAACTCGATGGCACCTAACAACAACAAATATGCTCTAATATATTCATGGATATTTTTCAGTGTACTTAACTACATATGTTGAAGCATCCTCTGTGACATCTACACATATGTGGGAATATAATCCCATTCTTCTTCCCAAATTACTTTAGTTATCTGTGTATTCAGTTGTTGATTATTGGTATTACAGGATTGTGTATGTAATATACAATTATTTATCTCAGACACCTTTAATTCTTGTACTCTTCTTTGTGTCTACCTTTGCCATTTTTTTTCTGACAACATCCTTATTGTATATTGCCCAAGTTAATATATGCATATTGTTTTATTAGTGATTAATCTTCCCTTCCATTCCTATCCCTGATGTCTATCAAAGAATGTTACTTTTTGTGAAAACTTTCCTTGACTTTTTTTATATCAGTGATCTCATATAATATTTGCCCTTTATGTCTTCCACGTTCAAGTACATTATGAAGTGTTTTATAGGTATATCGTATTTTCTTTTCTTTAGTATATCATTAGTTTTCATATGGATTCTTCCATTGATAGGCATTTAGGTTGTTTCCATCTTTTTAATATTGTGAATAGTGTTCCAATGAATAACGTGTGCATTTATATTTTCTTGCTTACAGTTTTTTGCTTCTCTAGAATATTTACCTAGAAGTTGGATTTTTTGATAATTTGGCAATTCTATTTCCAAATTTTTAAGGAAGTGCCATATCACTAGCCAAAGTGACTACAAGGTTCCAGTTTCCCAACACCCTCAACAGCATTTGTTATTTTAATTTATTTTTAGCTTTGGTATAAACGATGGAGTGAGGTGAAATCTTAATGATCTTTTGATTTGAATCTAAGTTGTAAATCCTGAGCATTTCTTCATTTATTTATTGGTAACCTGAATGTCTCCTTTGGTGAATAGTCTACTTTTGCCCTCTGCTCATTTCTTTATTGTACAATTTATGTTTTTGCTGTTGAGGTGATGATGTTATATATAAATCTTAGAAATTAGTTCCTTTTTAGATATGTAATTTCTAATTTTTTTTTTTTTTCATTTCCTTTTTAACTGTGTGGGATCTTTCTTTACTTTTTTGTTGAAATCTTTTGATGTACTTAAGTGTCTAATTTTCACAAGACCTCAATCATCTAGTTTGTCTTCTGCTGTTTAACCATTTTTAGTTGTTGTTGTTGTTAAGTGCCGTCAAGTCAGTTCCGACCCATTGTGACTCTGTATAACGTTTCTGAGGAGTGGCTGGTGAGTTTAACCATTGTGGTTCAAACTGACCTTACTGTCCAGCACATTAACCCACAGCACTACACCATTATTGTGGTCAATAATGTGTTTATCCCATGTTTTAAGCCTCCTAATTTTGTCCCTATTTTTCCTTTGATGGCCTTTATAGTTTTAGACTTTGTGTATAGATCTTTGATCCATCTTGAATTCATTATTGTATACTGTGTGAGTTGTGGATTCTGATCCATTTTTACACAAATGGAAATCCAGTTTTGTCAGAAGGGTTTATTAAAAAGACAACCAATCCTTTGTGCTATGAATTTTGACCCTTTATTAAAGTTCAACTGTCCGTTTTGTTGATGTGGCTAGGTGCCATTGAATACATTCCAACTCACAGCAACCTATGCACAACAGAAAGAAACACTGCCTACTTTTGCACCATCCTCACAATTATAATAATTGCTCTCACTGGTGCTGCCACTATGTTAATCCATCTTGTTGAATATCATCTTTTCACATTTTTTTCTCACTCTCCGCTTTTTAATGTTTGATGTCTTTCTCTGGGGACTGATCCCTTCTGACAATATGTCCAAACAAGAAACAAAGTCTTATCATCCTCTCTTCTAAGGAACATTCTGGCTATACATTTTCTTATACATTTTCTTTGTATGTTGTTGTTTATTCTCTGGCAGTTCATGGTACTTTCAATAATCTTCTCCATCACCATATTTTTTCTGCATGGATTTTTCTCCGTCTTCTTATTTATTGTCCAACTTTTGCATGCTTACAAAGGAACTGAAAATAATATGTCTTTGGTCAAGTACACTGCAGACCTCAAAGTGGCATCTTTGCTCTTGAACACTTCAATGAGGTTTTATTTGTAGCAGATTTGCCTAATCAATATGTTGTTGGATTTTTTGACTGCTGCTTCCATGAGCGTTGATTGTGGGTCCAAGCAAAATGATGTCTGACCACTTCAGTCTTCTCTGTATATCTTGATGTTGTTTACTGGTCCAGTTGTGCAGATTTTCCTTTTCTTGATACTGAGGTGCAATTCATACTGAAGGCTAAAATCTTTAATTATCATCTGTAAGTATTTCAAGTTCTATTTGTTTCCAGAAAGGAAAGTTATGTCATCTGCCTGTTTCAGATATGCAGAAGACTCATTAATGAGTCTTTCTCTGATGCTACTTTCTTTATCATATAATCCAGTGTCTCAGATTATTTGCTCATCATTCAGATTAAATAAATATGGTGTAAGGATACAGCCCTGACACAAAACTTTCCTGAAATTCAGCCATTCAATATATCATTTTTCTGGTCAAATGACTGTTTCATGGTCTTTGTCCATGTTCTTCATGTATGTGTGTCTTGTTGTACCAGTTATTTTAAATCTTGTGATGTGTAGTAGATTGAGATCAGAAAATGTGAAGCCTCTTTGTTCTTCTTCTTTAGTGGTAATTTACTTATCCAGGACTTGCATTTGTATGCAATGTTGATTAATAATTTTTCCATCCTTTTAGGGAGTGATGATGGAATCTGGATTGGGTAGGCATTATACCTGTAGATAATTTTTTTGTGATATTAATGTTTTCACATTGTTAAATCTCCCTAGCTATAAACATGGTCTGCTCTTCTGTTTATGGTCTTATTTGGTTTCTTATAGCAGTGTTTTGTAGTTTTCTTTGTATGTTGTTGTTGTTGTTAGGTGCCATCGAGTTGGAACCGGCTTATAGTGACCCTATGCACAACAGAACGAAACAATGTCCAATCCTGGGCCAACCTCATTACCGGTGCCACACTTGAGTCCATCAATGCTGCCACCTGGGCAATCCATCTCATTGGTGGTCTTCCTCTTTTTCTCCGACCCTCCATCTTACCAAGCATGATATCCTTCTCCAATGACTGTTCCCTCCAGACAATATGTCCAAAGTATGAGAGACGAACTTTGGCCATCTTGGCCTCCAGTGAGCATTCTGTCTGCACCTCCTCCAAAACAGATCTATTGGATCTTTTGGCAGTCTATGCACTTTAGCATTCTCCTCCAACACCATAATTCAAAGGCATCAATTATTCTATGGTCTTCCTTATTCACTGTCCAGCTTTCTCATGAATATGAGGTTATTGAAAATACCATGGCTTGGGTCAGGTGCACCTTAGTCCTCAAGCTGACATCTTTGTTCTTCAACAACTTAAAAAATTCCTGTGCAGCAGAATTACCTAATGCAACACGATGTCTGATCTCTTGATTGCTGCTTCCGTGAGTGTTGATAGTTGGTCCAAGAAGAATGAAGTCCTTGACAACTTCAATCTTTTCTCCATTAATATTTGTTTTCCCCCCCAGTGGTTAGGATTTTTGTTTTCTTGACATTGAGATGTAATGCATATCAAAGGTTGTGCTCTTTGATCTTCACCAGTAAATGTTTTAAGTCCTCTTCAATTACAGCAAGCAAAGTTGTATCATCTGCATATTGCAAGTTGTTAATGAGTCTTCCTCCAATTCTGATGCCACATTTTTTTCTTCATAGAACCCAGCTTCATGTATTATTTGCTCAGCATACAAGTTAAATAAGTATGGTGAAAGAATACAACCTTGTTGCACACCTTTTTAAATTTTAAAGCATTCAGTGTTCCCATGTTCTGTTTGAACAACTGTTTCTTGGTCCATGTACAGATTCCTCATGAGTGCAATTAAATGTTCAGGAATACTCATACTTCGCAGTGTTGTTCATAGCTTGTCATGATCCTCACAATCAAAAGCCTTTTGCACAGTCAACAAAGCACAGGTAAACATCTTTCTGATATTCTTTCTTTCAGCCAAGGTCCATCGGACATCAGCAACGATATCTCTTGTTCCACGGCCTCTTCTGAATCCGGTTTGAACGCCTGGAAGTTCTCTGTCAATGTATGATTTTAGCCATTTCTGTATTACCTTTAGCAATATGTTACTCGCTTGAGATTGTTAGAGATCCATATTTGTGCCCATTCAAAGAGAGGTGTGCAGACTGTGCAAATCATCAGATGATGTCTTTAATATCCAGTGCAAGTAAAGTTTTACTAAAAGTAATACAGAAATGGCTACAAGCATACATTGACAAAGAACTTCCAGAGGTTCAAGCTTGATTCGGAAGATGCCGTGGAATGAGGGATATTATTGCTGATGTCTGATGGATCTTGGCTGAAAACAGAGAATATCAAAAAGATGTTTACCTGTGCTTTATTGATTACACAAAGGGTTTTTATTGTGAGGATAATATTGTGAAGTATGGGTATTCCTGAACACTTAATTGTGCTGATGAGGAATCTGTACATGGACCAAGAGGCAGTTGTTCAAACAGAATATGTGATCACTGAGTGTTTTAAAATGAAGAAAGTTATGTGAAAGGGTTGTATTCTTTGACTATACTTACTAAACCTGTATGCTGAAAAAATAATCTGAGAAGGTGGGTTATATGAAGAAAAACATGGCATCAGGATTGGAGGAAGACTCATTAACGACCTGTGATATGCAAATGTAACGAACTTGTTTGCTGAAAGTGAAGGAAACTTAAAATATTTCTTGATGAAAATCAAAGCTTTCGGTATGGATTGTTTCTCAATGTAAAGAAAATGAAAATCCTTACCACTGGACCAATAAACATCATTCTTATCAATGGAGAAAAAATGAAGTTGTCAAGGACTTCATTCTTCTTGGATCAACTATCAACACTTATGGAAGCAACAGTCAAGAAATCAAACGACCTATTGCATTAGGCAAATCTGCTGCACAAGATCTTTTTTAAGTGTTGAAGAGCAAAGATTTCAGCTTGAAGACTAAGGTGTGCCTGATCCAAGCCAT
>NW_006409052.1:620842-622670 GCF_000296735.1 Chrysochloris asiatica | reverse complement strand
TTCCTTGAGACATTTAAGGAAGGCCTGCTGAAGCTGTATGTCTGGGATCTGAAGGAGGTGTTCTCTCAGTACCTAAAACAAAACCTTCGGAGACAACTTACCTTCCCTGTGTGAATGACTTAGGGAGGGATCAGTAGGTGGTGGATGGTTGGAGCCAGTCTGAAACATGGTCCTGTGTTCAACTGGAGCCATGAGGTTAGGAAGAAGAAAAGTGATAGAACTGCCCAGACTGTCAACCAGAGATGTGAATGCTGATAGTCCAATTAGAGGCTACCAGATAGTAAACCTGACCAAGCCTCCTCAATTGGACTTGGTTTGCTCACAACTACGAGCTGTCTCAGAAGGAAAAAGTTAATCTCACATCTAGCATTCTGCTATCTAGCTTCCACCACCAACTGCTCCTTAGATAGTGAGGAAAGGAAGAAAAGTGGGTGTGGACTCCCACATATTTCACTCAGGGAACTGATGATAAGACTGAACAATTGACTATTAGAGTAGCAGCCAAGCTCTTAGCCACTATACCACCTGGGCTCTTTATTTAGAGACTTGATTTGGCTTTTTTTTAAAAAGAGAAAGAAAGAAACATAATTTTAGAAACAATTTGAAAACCAAAAATACAAGTTGCTCTTCAAATATTTGCTATGTGAGTTGTGTGATTCTTCCTCTTCAGAAATACCAATAATTCTTAAGTTATTCCTCTTCATGTTGTCCAACATGAATCTTATATATTCTTCAGATTTTTATTATCCTTTTTTTCTGCTTGCTCCTCTATCTTAGTAGTACTGAAAAATTTGTCTTCTAGTTCACTAGTTCTAGCTTCCATCTCTTCAATTCTACTCCTTTGCCCTTTCAGTGATTTTCTATTTCTGATATTTCATTATTAATCTTTTGGACCTCTTTTTGTAGGATTTGAATTGTTTTCAATGTTGTATCTATCTTATTTGATTCTTCCTGTAGTATTTTCCTGACTTCTTCCTTATTTTTCTCAACTCCTCTGTAAAGTGTTTTGATAAATTTCATTATAGTTTTCCAGAATTTCTTCTCAGGCAGTTCCAAAGCCTGCCCTTCGTCCAATATGGTGTCTATGTTTACCTCCAGATCATTTGTCTCTGTCACTTTATTTTCTTTCTGGACATGTGCTGATATGATCATCTGTTCTATTTCTTGGACATATTTAGTAGTTAGCTGTGACCTTACTACTTAGGTGAGTGTATGTTTTGATATTTTATTATGTGTTCTGAATGTCTCCAGGTACATGTGATCAGGAAATGTGCATCCTTTTACACTCTTCTTATTACTCAAATAAGAGTAACTGTCACAGTTTTTGGCTGCCTACCTGATGTATGGCAACTGGTATTGGTTCTTGCCTGGATTCTGGGATTTTATAGGGTGTGATTGTAGCTTGACTATATTACCACAATTGCTGTCTCTTCTTGGGTAATGTAGGAAAGAAAGAGCCACCTTAAATTAAGGAGTGTACTAAACAACAAAAGAGAAACAGCAAAGAAAAAAAAAAAAAAAGACAGATTGGATACTGTAGTCTATAATTGCAGAAAAGAGAGAAGAAAAGAAAAAAAAAATTGTTGAAGCTAAATATGAGTTTTACATTAATGTCCCTCTCTCAGCTTTTTGATATCAAGGCCATCTGAGAAATTTCAAGATGCCACTTTTGATCATTATGACATAGCTCAGTATTTAATTTTTACCCTGTTTCCTTTTTGTTCTGTCCCTTTCCCACTCCACAATTACTGTTCAGGCTTTTTTTCCTAGTTATAAACAGTTCAGGTCCAGTTGTGGCCATTTTGCACTGCACAATGTTTTTAAGTGG
>NW_006409052.1:611400-612665 GCF_000296735.1 Chrysochloris asiatica | reverse complement strand
CCATCTTCTCTTTCCACAGATGTAGTCTATTTGATTTCTATGTGTTCCATCTGGCGAGGTCCATGTGTATAGTCTTCTCTTATGCTGTCTAAAGAAGGATACTGTGGGCAAATTATGCAATGCTGTAGAAAGCATCAAACTAAGATGGAAGGGAGAGCATGGGACCACAGCCAGGTTGATACAGTGTGGAAGCCATAGAGCAAAATATGGAAAAGAGGTGCAACGGCTTTTTAAAAAAACTTTTATTTCCTCATTTCTCCTGTCACACCCTCACTGCCCAGCCCAGTCATTTCAGGTGGGTGGGAGAACACTCTCAAAAGGGCCCAAGGTTGCACGGACAGAGTACAATTTTCCCACAGCACAAAGCAGAAATCCCTGAAACCCACAGGGATTCTACCTAATCCATTGGCAGCTTCTTATGACATCTAACTCTGGGATTTAGCACTAAAGCTGACTCTCCTAGATGGGCAGGAGCTTTTATTCCTACCTTACCTAACAAGAGAGACAGCAGGTTTGGCCGTAAAACCAAGTTGTATTTGCACATTGTAAAACACCAACATAAAAGGCAAGAGCCATCATCAACTACTATATATAAGAATGCAGTCATTTTGAGAATGACACTGTGCATATGCCAATACAAAACTTATCTTCAGAGATAAAAAATTGTGAACAATCTTTTTTCCATTCATTTCTAAATATGTATCTGTAAATCATCATGGCGGTGACTATAGAGGGGTCCTATATTTTGTTTCTGCTTTTTTTTTTGTTTCTGTTTTCAATCATTTTGTTCTTACATTTTTCCTGGGGGTGGAAGCTTTCTCTCCCTACATTACCCAAGATGAGAAAATAATCATAGCCATAAAGCAAAGCTACAAGCATATCCCATAATATCCCACCATCTGGGCAGAAGCCAATACCAGCTGCTAGGCAATACATAGATAACCAACACTTGCTAAGATTACTTGCAGTTGAGTAATAAGAGACATGAAAAGTGAAGCCTATCCCAACATTACATCCAGCAGTAGACACTTAATAAGCTTAACAATACAACAATATACATACATTAATCATTGAAAACATATCTAACTATTGAAAATGTCTAAGAAATCAACAGCAACAAAAAAATCTCAGCACATGTCCAGAGACAGAAAAGAGTAACAGAGAAATAAGCTGGAAACAGATATAGACTTGCCATTATAGGAAGAGCAGGCTTTGGATCTTCCTGAGAAGGAATTCAGAAGAATGATATGGAGATAAATACAAAT